>NW_007097286.1:18698-41376 GCF_000164805.1 Carlito syrichta
GTATCTTTTGATCTCTGTTTTGATTTCATCATTGACCCAGGAGTTGTTTAGCATCATGCTGTTTAGTGTCCATGTCTTTGTGGGTTTTGGGGGGACCTTGTTGGTGTTAATGATTATTTTTATTCCACTGTGGTCCGAGTAGGTGCATGGTAAAATTTCAGTTATTTTAAAAAGGCTTATGCCTGATTTATGACCAAGTATGTAGTCGATCTTAGAGTACATTCCATGTGGTGATGAGTAGAATGTGTATTCTGTGGTCTTTGGATGGAAGGTTCTATAGGTATCTATTAAGTCCATTTGCTCAAGAATCACATTGAGATTTTGGATGTCATTGCTGATTTTTTGTCCTGATGATCTGTCTGTGATTGTAAGTGGGGTATTGAAGTCCCCAGCTATGATGGTATTGGAGTCGATATCCTTTTTTAGTTTACCTAGGAGCTGCTTTATGAAAGTTGGTGCTCCTATGTTCGGTGCATATATGTTTAGGATGTTGATGGATTGAACTTTTTATCATTATGTAGTGGCCTTCTGTATCTTTTTAAATTTTTGATAACTTAAAGGGTATTCTGTCTGAGATTAAGATCGTGACTCCTCCTTTCTTTTGTGTTTCATTTGCCTGAAAATTTGTTTCCCACCCTCTTACTTTGAGTCTGTGTGTGTCCTTTCTAATGAGGTGAGTCTCTTGAAGGCAATAGATTGTTGCCTGGTGATATTTTATCCATTTTGCCACTCTATGTCTTTTCAGTGGTGCATTTAGTCTGCTCACATTCAAACTAATTATTGAAATGTGAGAGTTTATCCCTATCATAATGTTCGTACAGAGTTGTTGTTCTTCCTGTTTGTGTGTTGTATTTCTTTTAATTTTAGAGTTACATCATGTGTGTTTTTAATCTTTTGCCTGCACTCTTTTGAAGAACGTTGTTGTTCTTTTATCCTTTTCTTCTGTGTTCAATACTTAAGTGTTTCCTGTAGAAGTGGTCTGGTGGCAGCGTAGGCTCTTAGGGATTGGATATCTGGGAAAGATTTCAATTCTCCCTCACTGATGAAGCTTAGCTTGACTGAGTAGGTTATTCTCGGTTGAAATTGTTTATCTTTTAGAACTTTGAAGATATGGCTCCTAGCTCTCCTAGCCTGGAGGCTTTCTGTAGATAAATCTGCTGCTATTCGAATTGATCTTCCCTGGTATGTAGTCTGACCTTGTTCTCTTGCAGACTTTAGGATTTTTTCTTTTATACCTACTTAGTTTCGGCAAATTATTATATGCTGGGAGTTGGTCTTCTCATTTGTTGTCTTGTAGGGGTTCTCTGAATCTCTTGTGTTTGAATTTTTTCATCTTTGATGAGATAAGGGAAGTTTTCTTGAATGATTTCATAAAATGTTTGTTCCAGTGTGGCCTCTGTTTCTCTCTCTGCCTCAGGAAGACCAATTACTCTTAGGTTCGGTCTCTTGAAGTGATCATTCATCTCTTGAAGATTTTGTTCTGTGTTTTTGAGCTTCTTTTGTATGCTTTGATGGTTTGGGTTAGTTCTGTGTTTTGGTCTTCAAGCTCTGAGATTCTTTCTTCTGCTTTCCCTGCTTATTAGTTTGTTATTTATTTCCATCACAGTATTCTTTACTGCTGTTACTTCTCTCTTCAGCTCTTTCCTATTTTCCTCTTGTCTCTCTTCAATTTTTAAATTCTCTCTATTAATGTCTTGATGTCTGGGTTTGTTGCATGTGACCAGTCATTCTGGGGGCTCTTCATTGTTTGTGTTCTGGAATCTGTTTTCTCAGTGTCTGATCTCCCAGTGGTCTGTGTGAGACCTATATTCATCTTTTGGTATTTCTTTATTTGTGTGGTTTTTCCCCCCTCCCTACTTTTTCCTTCCCTCCACATCACCATCTTCTTTAATTCTTTTATTCACGGGTAGAGGAATTGGTTTTACTTCTGTTTGTTCAATCTCCTATTCTTTATGTATGTCCTCTTACTTTGTTCAATTCTGGAGTTGTACTGTAGGTTGGGGGTGGTCCTTTTTTTCAGTTTTGAGATTTACTTAAGGGGGGAGCTGTGATTCAAAATCTATCTGCAGGTCCTGGTATTTGCCGAGAGGTGTATGGATAATCTGAAACCCACGTCCCACTGCCTTGGAATCTGTCCATGCAGTGGGGCTGTAGGTTTACTCCCTGAAATAAAATGTGGTTAGCAGAGGGAAGAGAATGGAGCAGACAGTGGGGTGAAGAGGGTGGTGGAGAGAGAGAGGAGTAAGGGGGGAAGCAGACGAGTGTACCAACAAATGGAGAGAGACACCTATACTGAAACTGATAAAAACAATAGACCATAGCTACAGACTAACCAACTCCCATACAAAAAAAATAAATCATACAATGATGCTAACGTACAAGCTAACCAACCACCTTATTGGTGTGCTGTTCCTCTATACAAAGTTATGGTTTACAGAGAGGAGAAAAGAGGAGAAAAGGGAAGAAAAGGAAGAGGAAAAGAAAAAAAAAGTAGGAATAGAATTAAGTCATTAAACTCACAGACCCAATTGAGCACACTCTGAGACTTTTCGTTTAAGTCCAATGTCTTTTCAGCTCTGATTTCTAGCTTTCTTTTCAAGCTGGTAAATTAGTTCACAGGATCAGTTGCCCCTGGCCTGCTGTGAAGGACAGTTCAGCTCACCCTCCCTTCACCACTCAAATCTGGCCTGTGTCTCTTTTTCAAGCTTGTTTCTCCCGTTTCAGTGTTTTTACCTTGACTCGCCAGCAGGTGGTGCTATCTCAGCTGCTTGCCCCAGAGGGGGTGGGGCTGGACAGGAGCTGGGCAGAGGCCGGAGATGGAAGCCTGCCTCAGGGCACACGGAAGGAAACCTACCGCTGGCAGGATGTCAAGGTGGCAGCAGAGGTGGCAGCGATCCCAGCAGATCTTGCCTGCAAGGACTTCAAGGACTGAAGTGGATCACCTCAGGCATGGGTGGTGCGATGTGCTATGGCCGCCATGGGGGCTGTGGCAGTGGTGGCAGTTGCTGTGTCTGCGGCTGCAGTGGCTGTCCAGACCCCTGCAATGCCCCACCAGTGGCGACGGCCGAGCTACGTGTGAAGAGCTGGCTGCTGACTTTGGAGTCTGCAGCCCCAGGGGAGAGAGCCAGAGACCCTTGAGGATTTCATAGACCAGGTTGCCCTGTTGCCATCTTGCTGGAAGTTCCTTTCCCACTAATTTAAAACATCATCCTCATCTTATATAAATCCTTATAAATGTATAATAATCAAACAATGAAATTAACTACTTCTGAGTAGGAAATTTATGGAATAATGGACATTGGAGACTCAACAGGGAGAGGGTGGAAGGGTAGAGGGACAAAAATTCACCTATCTGGTACAATGTGCATGAGTGGGGGTGATGGTTACACTTAAAGTTCAGACCAAAACTATTTGTACCCACAAAAACTATTGAAATAAAAAAATTAAAGTAAATACATATTTCTTAATAGGAAATTGGTTATAAATAATAGAGAATTTTAAAACAAGCAAACCTTATGGTGTTATTATAGATGTCTTTCCATGACTAAAAATGATTATTTAGATATCTATCAATTGTTCAGCATCTCTTTAGTTTATTAAGTAATCCAAAAGCAGTATTCAAAATAGAATGTATAACCAGAATCAGGTTTCAGAAAATATATTTCATAAAATTCCAAAAATTCTGGAGGATAATCTTAGAACAAACTAGCTCTGAGTCTTGATTGCAGAGCCCTCCCATTTGAGGGAATATATGGTTATTGATCCATCACTGAGCCACAGCCAAGATGATGCCAATTAAACCTCTTGATGGACAGTTAGTCCAGGTAGTCATTGGACAAGGACACATAGACCCTACTCTCGCATACTTTCCATTACCAATCTTTCATTTAAAAATGCTTCTTACCAGTCCCAAATTTTGGATATTTGAAACATTAATGTGACAACTTTATCAAGTAGCTGGCACTTGAATAAACTTTTCTTTCCTTCCACCAACCCTCATCTCTCAAGTTTGGCTTTGATCAGTGAACACCAGAACCTGAGTCTGGTTACAGGTTCAGAGTTTATCTGATGTGAAGCCTTGCCACCTTTAAGGCTATGACACTGTACTCCCCAGATGTTGCCTTTTTTGTCTACTTTCTCATACTGTTCTCCACTAGGTACTTTCCTTCTGCCTATTCTCTAAAATGATGCTTCTTTCCAGGAGTGACTAACCTCACCCACTTCAACTCTTCAATTATTATCTGTCGCCTGATAACTCTCAAATCTGTATTTCCCTGCCAGAATTTTCTAATTTCTGTTTTAACTGTAGATTTAATTCTATTAAATATCTTCCCTTCTATAACTTGGAAGCATCTTACTCATGACATTCCCAAAATTGAATGCTTACCTTTCACTGAAAATCTGTCCTGTTGCCTAAGTCCCCTGTTTCAGAAATGGCAAGTGATTTGAGCATCCCATTTGATTTTGCCTTTCCTTAAAGATTTCAGTCCTACTTTTTCAATATTTCTTAATGTCATTCATTCAACTCCATCATATAACTTCAGATTAGGCCATCAATTACTGATTTCTTCTCATGAATGCCTTTCTAACATATGTTTCTGTCCGCAGTCTTATTCTTTCTTAATATTTCCATTGCAATCATAGTTATACTTCTAAAATTAAAATCTGACTATGCCAATCGCTCTGATAAACCTCTCAATGTTTGTGGTATTTTCCAAATTCTTTTTCTTTAAAAATTCCTCCATGATTATCAGTTTCTGGTCCTCTCTGTCAGACCTCTCTCCATATTCTATGCTCCAGTCATTTTAAATTACTGGTTATTCTTTCAATTGCATGCTTAAAATTTGCTTTAAAGAAGCTGCGCTATGGTTCTCTATGTCTAAAACATCCTTCCCTACCCAACCTTTTAGGTTCCAGACTAGAGGCCAATATCCCTATAAGGCATTACTGACTCATTTGCCATTCTCTGCTTACAGAATTAGGTGCCATCATCATAGCACTTAATACAATAAACTTTAATACCCTGTAAGTTTTCCTATCACCCAAGTAAAGGTGTATATTCTTTAAAAGAGATATGGCATTTTTGAAATTCATGTAGTATTAGAGTTTGTTGTAGTCCTTGGCTCCATGTAGATGCTCTATCAACAATTTTTTGATGGTTGATGTTGGTCAGCTGCCCAAAAAGTCATGAGATAATAGGAAAAAAACTTAAGATATCAGGGTAGACTATTAGGCAGGTCAGTGCACTGGCATAATGGAATATAAATCAAAAAGTGCTATTATAAGAGATATATTGTTCATGTTTGATGAGAGGTTATGCTGTAGTCATGTAGCTGACTGGGGATTTTTAACAGTGCCATAATTCATCAGCATGTGGATCCTAAAACCACAATTCCATGTCAAATGGATGACTTCAGTGGTGCCTTTTCCACCTACTTCCAATGGTTTTAAAAGGAGGAAAGAATTACCATCGTTATTATTTATTTTATTAAACTAGGTGATTAGTGAGATGGCTTTGATATCCTCTGCTCTCTTTTGGTTTTTCAAACAGATCTAATAGTGATTCTTAATTAGAATTGGTTGTGTGAGACCATTTTGATTGGTAGAGATGTTACCCAGTGTGACGTTTATATGACATAACTGAATTCCTACCCTGACCTAACCCTGCTAATCTTCAAGAAACAGAAAAACTTGCAGACAGACATTTCATTCTTGACCAAATTACTAAACCAAAGGGATCTAAGATGGCAGCTCACTTAACTTCTGAAGAATCTCTAACTTCTTTATAATATGCTTTTCATACTAAATTACATGGCCTTCCTTAGCCATGATAGAGAACAAAGGACCAAATAAGGAGAGAAAGGGGGCATATCTAAATTTCAGGAAATCTTAATCTATTCTTAGAGAAAACAAATATTATTCTCTTTGATTTCAATACTCAACCATTCATTAAAGAAACCTTATATTTTAATCCCCTCACCTCCCAACTTATGATAAGTTGATTTGTAAGCCACAATCTCACTTTTCCAATCTACAGCCATAGACTTAAAGCCTGCACTGCTTGACCTCTACTTTTGTTTTTGTATATTGGCTTTGCAACACTGGACAGGAAAGGACTCCATTTGGGGATTAAAGTTGACTTTTGTCAGTAACAGAAAGATGCTTTAGAATCATCTCCAAACATTGCTTTCATCCATACTCACTTAGCATCTCTAAGTGAGAGAGCTGATGTTAGTGAAGGGAAGTGTATCAGATATCCTACATAGATATCTAACTGTACTTGGTGGTTGAGACTCAATGACTTAAAGTTTTATGTATTTCTTATCAAGTAGCATGCAATTAATTCTAGTTGCAAAAATCAAGAGAAAATTAGCTCTTTTGCTTCTAAAAAGTAAAAATGCATCTAGTTTTTATAAAAATCATATTTTCAAAGAAAATCATCATGCAAGATATGTTTAGAGAATTATCAAATTATAGATCTAGAATGAATAATTTGATAATAACACAATAACACGATAAGGATCATCATGATTCTGAGTTTTTAAAAAAATATTAATTCATTTCATTTTCAGAACAATTCTATAAGCTAGATTCCATAACTAACCCCATTTTATAGACAGAAAATTTACCTTAGAATATATATCTAATAAATGGTAGAGTCAAGATGTGAGCTGAAGATTCTATGGGTTTCTTAACCATATTCTATTTTTCCCCATTCTATGTTTTTTATATTAAAAAACTAAATTCCAGAAAATTTAAATAAATTGCCCAAGAAATTTAATATCTTTGTTATTCATTTTGTATATGTATGTCATTGAACTTATTTTATTAATAAATATTGCTAATGCCAAAAAGCATTGCAAGTTTCTTTGGAGGCTCTTTAGAAGAGGACTAAAATTATATACACCTTAATAGACTTGAGAGCTCATTTAACCTTAAATTGTAATGTGGAAGATAACAATATGGCCTGATATTCTAAGCTCTATTCACGATTATGGATAGCGATGGAAAAACTTTGTAATAATTCAATTTTTATTTATTTATATTATAAAGACGTGGGGTACAAATCAGGGTTAGGTATAGAAACATTGATTATGTAGGTACCATTGTTGATGAGGTATGCCCTTCCCTCCCCTAGTAGTTTCCCTCAGCTGCCAATCCCACCCTCACTCCCCTCAGAGTTTTCCACTACTGCCAATCCCTTTCTTGTAGTATTAAAATTGTTCAAGTTCCGCTTATGAGTGAGAACATATGGCACTCTGTTCTTTGCTTCTGTGGTAGATCACTGAGTGTGATCAACTCTAAATCCATCCAAGTTGCTGCAAAGTCCAAATATTTGTCCTTCTTTATGGCTGCATAATATTCCATTGTGTATATGTACCACTGTTTAAAAATTCAAACCAGCTTCAATGGGCAACATGGTTGGTTCCGTGTTTTTGCTATTGTGAACAGAGCTGCAACAAACATATGTGTGCAAGTATCTTTTTGTAGAATGATTTGAGTTCCTCCAGGTATATTCCCAGTAGGAGAATTCCTGCATTATATGGAAGGTCAATTTCTAGTTCTTTCAGTAATTCAATCTCTTTATTCAGCTAACCAAGCTTGATAGTCTTCTATTTACATTTCAAAAGGAAACATTTCACAGAAAATGTTTTCACAATTGAATTCCATAAAATCTATGTCTAATACTCTAACATTAGTTAGGCCTCTGTCTTAGATTGAGTCAAACAGGTTAAATGGACAGGTCACTTGATAAAGTAGAAAGGTCACAGATCTGAAAGTCAAGAAGCCAGACCAGTAGTATCAACTCACTTATTAATGAACTCAGATGTGGCTTAAGCTTTTGTATTTTGCTGAGTCTTGGTTTCCTTACTGGTGAAACAAGTGAGACACCTGGAATCACAGCATTAGAAGATTTAATAAACTTCTGACACTCCCTCTTCTTCATGAGAAGTTAAAAGAAGAACAGCAACCAGTTTCTTCTATCACCTTGTGACATGCACATCCCAGTGGAATTCCATCAGTTCACAAGACATAAATTCAACTTACAATCCAGAAAATTAAAGAAAGAAAATGGTAGGGGGAAGAAAGGTAATTTCAAGACTCCCTACAGACTTGAACTAACATGTAGGAATATATCTTTTTTTTTAAATAACGAGAGAGGGTTTGATATATTGAATAAGTCCAAAGCCCATACTGTAGAAATTCTCACAATGCCTGGGGAAATTCCTCCTTGAAAAACTGTCTAGAAAGCCAGATTGTCTCTGTCTAGAGCTCTTTCAGACTCAGTGGCCTGGATTCCTGGCTCTATCCTTCTTCTGTGTGCTTCAGCCTTATTTGATACTAGGAGTGATTTCATTCACACCTTGATACTTACCACTTGCCCAACCCACAGCCTGTTTCTCACTATCAGCTACATGTAGTCTTAGCCATATGTAGTTTTGCTTGACTAACTCTAAAGCTTTGTGGTCATTTCCACTCATAGATTACCTAATATATACAATCACTACACCTTCCCCAAAGTACCTGGCCTGATGGTAATCTACATCCATGCAGCAAAGTATTTAAACTTATTTTGGGATTTATATATATCAGCTAGAAAAGTGGGCATGGATTAAACATAGAGATATTGTTAATATGAAGATATGCTAAAACTCAACAGTTCTCTTGGTGCTAAATATGAAATTTAAATATGCATTAATATATTCGTGTTCTCCTTATTTTTTCTTTTTAGAGCAATGTGACTCAGCTAACAATTGTATTTGTGTGACTGATTGTGACTTGTCTGTGGCTCTCTGGAACCTTCCTGAAAAGAAAATCGACCATCTTTGAGTGACAATGTCAGTGGGATAGAATGTGTCACTGGATAATGGTCTCCTGCTGCTACATAAATGCCAAGGCAAGCCAAGGGTATCTATGGAGAAAAAGTTTAAATTAAGCTAAGATTTTTATTTTTCAATGAAAAAGAAACTGAATCTATGGTCAGCTATCACTTCTATAGCTTATGCTTGATATGGATTTAATGAATGCACAAATGATGTTCAAGGCTAACTATGATAGTCAAGTCATCCATTCTTATGTAAATCCAATCATCTGATTGACTTAAAAACTTAAATTCTTGTACATTTAAGCAAAGTAAATAAGATTAGTTTGTCAGAAATGAAACACTTCCCTAAATGTCATATTTTAACACTTAGTCATATTCTATTAGATTATATTAGGCACTTTTGAAATCTGCATGAAATCTGTGTTTTTATAGTCTAGAAGTTTGATAAATAATATACATCTAAAAACTACACTGGTGAACTTATTCTATAGTAAAAGGTATTAGATATATATCATTGAAACACTGTAACTTCTCAAACAAAATTTAATTTATATTACTTATGCTTTGTATTATGGGAAAACACACATATGTATTAAAAATATTTAACAAAATCTTGATAATTATAATTATTGGAGAAGAAGTTCCAAATTAAAAAATCTACTTAGAAGGTATCTGTGATATATATTGGGTAGTATAGTGGCATTACCCAATTTTCTTTCCCTGAAATTGGCAAGAAAGTCATACTATAAGTTTTATATACAACCTTCTAAGATTGAATTTGCTCTGTAGGGGAAGCAGTGAAATGAAATACAGATAAGTAACATATAATATATTATCCAATTAGAAGTAATGTGTAAGTCTAGGTAACACATTTCCTTAGAACACCCTAGAAGAAATTATCCTGAAATGTGCTGAGATGTAGCCCATTCTGAGTCTTTTTCTGGTGGCAGCCATTAAAGAAGAAATTTATATAATTTGTAACCATAAATATATGGATAAATAAAAAAACTATTTTGAGAACTGTCTGAAATAGGTTACTGGAAGTTAAAAGCAATATTATGCAGACACATGTACTCACAACACAGTGATATCTGATTTTAAACACTGATATTTCCAGTCTAGAAATCCAAGATAGTTGAAGCATCAACTTTAACCCTGTGGTTTGAAGGTGATTAGAAAGGTGATAAGGAATGAACATTTTATTGTTTGTGACTTTGTTTTTGCTTTTTGTGAAGGCCATTCTGCATGTGAGTATACTAATCACAAAGTTTTTATGAAAATAATGTGATTTTATTTTCAAAGTGTGATGATAAAGATTCAGGTGGTAGCTAGGTGCAGTGGCTCATGTCTATAATCCCAGCACTAGAAGGCCAAAGTGGGAGGATCCCTTGAGCCCAGGAGCTTGAGACCACCTTGGGCAACACAATGAGATCCTGTTGCTGCAGAAATAAAATTTAGCCAGAAGTGGTGGCATGTACATGTAGTCCCAGCTACTTGAGAGACTGGGGAGGGAGCATCGCCCTAAGCCCAGGAAGTTGAGGCTGTAATGAGCTGTGATCATGCCACATTTTAACCTGAGTGACAGAGTGGGACCCCATCTAAAAAATAGTAGGCATTTCAGATACAGACATCTACAATTAGTGAGAGCAGTGAAGTGAGAGGAGGTCACAATTTTGTTTAAATGGTTAAAAAATTTCTCAAACATGGAATGAATTGGAGTGAATAAAAGCATACTTATTTGAAACAACACGCTATTGCTAAGAGCTCATTTACTGTTCCATTTGTCATTTTGGTAAAAACATAAATTTGGTACACTCATCTAACAACACAAAAATCCTATACATTTTTAACCAAAAAGTTTTTTAAAATGTTGTTTAAACAGTACAGTGGCTATTGTTGCCTAGTAAACACCCCTTTTACATGTAGGACTTGAGTTGAGTAAACTCCCAGGCTCAGCTGACAACTGTGCTGCTCTTGTCTTACTTCTTCATCACCAGGTATCTCTAACTCTGAGTATTAAAACTTCAAGTCATACACACTCTTTGTTATTTAATTGGTTATTACTTTGTTCTCAGGAAGACCAATTGCCATAAAAGTATGTACATTAAGCCTGGATCAAATTAGTACATTGATGATGACCCTTAAGGGAGAGAAAATAAGTTTAGTATGCAGTGGACTCAATGTGGATTGCATTGATACTTCATAATTCCAACATGAAAAAGCCCTTACTGATAGTTTGACCTCCTAAGATCCATAACTGTGGCATGTTTAATATAGTTATATTAAATGAGTGGCTTAAAATGGAAGCAGTGGAAATGAAATATTTTGTGTGGGTCTAAGTGCATTAGTATGGAAGAAGTCTATAAGGTTGTTTTTTTTTTTTTTTTATCACATCTCTAAGAGATCCCCAAAGTTTGAGAATTACTTTTAAGTGAAACCATTTGAGGCTTTATGGCTGAACATAACCAAAACACATAAAAAATCATCTCCAAATAGGGCATCCATTTGAAAACTTATCTAATCCCAACTTGAGGAATGAATTTGTAGCTGCAGTGTCTGATTCAACAAGCAAGTTTTAAAACCAACAGACTAAAAGTAAAATTAGGAAAATTATGTCACTAATTTTCACACTAGTTGGATTTGGGATGGGTTATTCCTCATGAAACTTAGATATTTGGACAAAGGCCATGAAGAAAATGTTATCATCTACACCCAGACCTGGACAACTGAACCTGTGCACTCAGAGTTATCCAGATTCAGAAACAGGATGGGTTTTAATCATGGCAAAGTCCTTCCCTTCAGGAGCTATCACAGGGTCACACTCACAGATACTCCATTACCTATGGAAGAGGGCTGTCATATTCCCTGGATAAGATTCATCCAATTCTCTGTCGCCTCCAGAAGAGGCCATTTATCTGAGCCTGGCCAGGTGGCATGAATACTGACTAGAGAAGAGGCGCCATTGTTTAATAATAATTTACACCAGCCTGGGAAAATATTGTCTATCGTGTAAAATAGTGTTCTCCATTAATGGAGGCACACATCTACTGGAAAATGAAAAACAAAATACAAAAAAAATTTCTCAAAGAAGTTAGTTTACAAAGGTAATAAAGTTAATTCAATGTAAATGTATACTGACACTAAGCTCCCATTTGTCATTTCCTACACTCTGAAGGAACTTTCTGCACATACAGAAATCAGTTCTTCTTTGTTTGAATTAAACCAGACAAAGGAGACCTTGTGATGAAGATTTGGTTGCTAGTGTAACTCCAGGAAGTACCCACTGAGGAGTGGAGAATTAAGAAGATAGGGAAGGGAAGGAAATCAATACAGGGTTACAGAGCAGTTTACCTTATGGAAAACAGGATTTTAACCCTGTTGTATTTGGGAAGATTCAGGGAAGCACATTTCAAAATTGTTCTAACTGAAGGGTGAGGAAGCTGAAGTGGCAAACTGGTAGGGAATGCCCTGACTGCTTCCAACAGCCCTCAAAAATGATATGGATTATCACTGGACATACAGAGTAGATATTCCTCGACCAACAGAAAATTAGATGTTGCTATATCTGTCTTTTTGTTGTATAATCAAGCAACGTAGCTCCTTTGAGCACCTTCAATGTATCTGCTCTCGGTTTTGTCCAGTGGAAGGAGAAATGAGTGGAAAGATGTGATCCGTGGCTTCAAACAGCTCATCGTGCAGTTGGAAAGACACTATCCACAGGCTTGAAACAGACACTAAGCTGCAAAGCTGACTAAATAGTGCACACCACCTTTTTTCCAAACAAGAAACACTGTGACCATCAGTGGCTAGTCATGGAGCACCGGCATTTCTTTAGCTACCAGCCCATTCCCCAGTCAAGCTGAAGCTAGAAAAGCAGGGGATGGCCAGACTTCCTATTCAGTGATGCAGCTGTCACTTCCATTAAAGGATAATAACCATCACTCACAAGTAGATTGGCAGTTTCCTTCAGAGAGACAGTCGCTTAGGCTGACTCTCCAAAGAAGCAAATTCTGAAACAAAGACTCAAAGGCAAGTGGTTTGCTTGGGAGATGATCCTAGAAAGCAGTGGAAGGGGAATGGGAAAGTAATAGAGAAAAGGGAAAAGGCTGATGAGCAGGTTACTACTGTGGAAAGTGAGGACCCACTTCACGAAGGAATTAGGGGTCATAATGCAGGACCGACTTGGAGTCTTTGTATCTGAGAGGGGAAAAATCTGAAAATTTATTCTTCAAGGAAAGAACTCAAGGGGAGAGTCATGGATGTGCACTAGAATAGGAAGTACAGGGGTTGAAGTGCCAGTGAGGGTATCTGTTAAAGACAGAAAACAACTTGATTTTTGGTTACATCTACATCTTGGATCAATGAATGCATTTGGAGTAACTGCATAACCCACAATAATCTCCTCTCTTTTGGGAATGGTCCCAGTGATGATGCTTCTGTTCCCTGGCACTGTCTTTCTGGTCTTGAATGATCAATCCAGTGGCACATAACTGCCTTAAACTGGGGCACTAAATTTTCCCTCCCATAAAATTAAAATTTGAAACAAAGAGATTCAAGGACTTAAAGCCACTGCACATGGATCTGTAGAAGCTTTTTGTTTTTTGAATGTCAGTACCTTCCGGGGGCAACAAATAGCTTTTGGTCTGAGCTTTAGAAGTATCCACCACCCACACCTGCACATATTGTACCTAACAGGTGATTATTTTTGTCCCTCCACCCTTCTTCTCCTCCCTCAGTGTCCATTATTCCATTCTCAATGTCTTTGCATATCCTTAGTTTAGCTCCCACTTATAAGTGAGAATAAGAAACTCCATAAACTTTTGACTGCTGAGAGTCCCATAGCTGTCCTGTCCTCACTTCTCACATCTCCTTGCCTCCCTCAGACCTGATTGTTCAAACTCTTCTTTCCATGCCATACTCTTCTAATGTTGTTAGTTGTGAAGAAAGCAAAGGTTCATATCCTTTTCTTTCTATAAATATAATGCTAAGATGCATTTGTGTAAGCTTAATTTCAGAAATTCTTATAATATCAATGCAATTCTAGCAGTCCAGGTTTTTGTCTGACACTAGCACTTACTAGTTGAATTCATTGAGTCTTACCCAGCAGGCATGCACCAGCACAAGTGGTCTCCATCCAGATAGGAAATCTTGGAAAAACAGCAAGGATGCTCAGCACTGACAAAAGTATATATATATTTATCCCCATAGAGCATATAGGCAAAAACACATTCACATATTTAGTTAGAATTTAATGGAAACAATACAGTTAATACCAAGCTCACTGCTAGAAAGGAATGGAAAGGAATGCAATGAAAAGAATAGAGAGGAATGGAATGGAATGGAATGGAGCAGAATGAAATGGAGAGGAGTGGAATGGATTTGAATGGAAGGGAGAGGAGTGGAAAGGAATCAAGAGGAATGGAATGGAGAGGAATGGCATGGAAAGGAGAGGAATGGAATGGAGAGGAAAAGAGTGGAGAGGAAAGGACAGGAGAGGGAAAAATGGAATGGAGAGGAATGAAATGGAGAGGGATAGAATGGAATGGAAAGAAACGGAACGGAAAAAATAGAGTGGAATGGAATGGAATGGTAAGAGGAATAGAATGGATAAGAATGGAATGGACAGCAATGGAATGGAAAGGAAAGGCATGGAATGGAATGGAGAGGAATGGAATGGAATGGAGAATAATGGAGTGAAGAGGAATGGAATGGAATGGAGAGGAATGGAATGGAATGAAGAATAATGGAATGCAGAGAAATGGAATGGAATGGAGAGGAATGGAATGGAATGGAATAGAATGGAATGGAACAGAATGTAGGGGAATGGAATGCAGAGGAATGGAATGAAATGGAGAAAATGGAATGGCAAGTAATGGAAGGGAAAGGAATGGAAGGGAAAGGAATGGAAAGGAATAAAACAGAATGGAATAGAATGGAATGGAATGGAAAGAAATGGAATGGGATGGAAAGAGTAGGCATAGAATAGAGAGGAATAAAATGGAGAGGAACGGAATGGAGAGAAATGGATTGGAATGAAGACGAATATAAATGGAAAGGAATGGAATGGAATGGAAGGGAGAGGAATGGAAGAGAATGGAATAGAATGAACTGGAATGGAATGGAGAGGCATGGAATGGAGAGGAATGGAATGGAATAAAGAGGAAAAGAATGGAAAGGAATGGAAGAGAATAGAGAGGAATAGAATGCAGAGGAACGGAATGGAATGGAATGGGAAGGGATGGAATGGAATGGAATGGAATAGAATGGAATGGAATGGAGTGGTAGGGAATGAGAGGAATGGCACGGAATGGAATGGAATGGAATCAGTGGAATGGAATGGAATGGAATGGAGATAAATGGAATGGAGAGTAATTTAATGCAGAGGAATGGAATGGGTTGGAGTGGAGAGGAATGGAATGAAATGGAACGGAGATTAATGGAATGGAATGCAATGGAATGGAGAAGAATGGAATAGATAGAAGAGGAATGGAATTGAGAGGAATGGAATGGAGTGCAGAGATTTGGAACGGAGAGCTATGGAATGGAAAGGAGAGGAATGGAATGAAGAGGATTGGATGGGATTCAAATGGAATCCAGAGAAATGGAAAGGAATGGCAAGAATGGTTTGGAATGAAATGAAAAAAAGTGGAATGGAGAGGAATCAATGGAATGGAATGGAAGGGAGAGGAATGGAATAGAATGGAGAGGAATGGGATGAAGAGGAATGGAGTGGAAAAGAATGGAATGGAATGAAACAGAGTGGATAGGAATGGAATGGACAGGGATGGAATGGACTGGACTGGAAAGGAATGGAATGCAATAGAATGGAAGGGAGAGAAATGGGATGGAATGGAATGGAAATGAAAGAAATGGAATGGAATGGAGAGGAAAGGAATGGATAGGAATGGAATGGAGTGGAAAGGAATGGACAAGAATGTAACTGAGGGGAAGGGAATGGAGAAGAATGGAATGGAATAGAATTAAATGGAAAGGAAGGGAAGGGAATGGACTGAACTGGAAAGGAATGGAATGCAGTGGAATGGAAGGGAGAGAAATGGAATGAAATGGAATGGAATGGAATGGAAATGAGAGGAATGGAATGGAATGGAGAGGAATGGAATGGAGAGGAAATGAATGGATAAGAATGGAATGGAGTGGAATGGAATGGAGAAGAATGGAATTGAGGGGAAGAGAATGGAGAAGAATGGAATGGAATAGAATAAAATGGAAAGGAATGGAATGGAATGGAAAGGAGAAGAATGGAATGGAGAGGAAATGAAAGGAATGCAACGGAATGGAATAAAGGAAGGTAAAGTAGAGAAATGGAATGGAAAGTAATGGAATGGAGAAGAGTGGCATAGAGAAGAATGGAATGGAGAGGAATGTAAGGGATTGCAGTGGAATGGAAGAGAGAGGAATGGGATGGAGAGGAATGGGATGGAATGGATATAATGGAATGGAATGGAGTGGATGAATGGAATGGAATGTAGAGGAATGGAATGGAATAGAGAGAAATGCAATAGAATGTAGAGCAATGGGATTGAATGGAATGGAGTGGAGGAATGGAATGGAATAGAATGTAGAGGAATGGAAGGGAATGGAAAAAAGAGTAAGGGAATGGAATGGAGAGGAGTGGAATGGAATGGAGAGGAATGGGATGGAAAGGAATGGAATGGAATAGAAAGAAATGGAATGGAATGAAATGGAGAGGAATGGAAAGGAGAAGAATGGAGTCGAATGGAGAGGAATCGAATGGATTCGAATGGAAAGGAGTGGAATGTAATAGGGAGGAAGGAATGGAGAGGAATGGAAAAAATGGCAGGGAATGGAATGGAGAGGAATGGAATGAAGAGGAATGGAATAAAAGGGAGAAAAAAATGAATGGAGAGTAATGCAATGGATAAGAATGGAAGGGAATGAAATGGAATGAAATGGAAAGGAGAGGGATGGAATGGAGAGGAATGAAATGGAATTGAAAGGAATGAAAAGGAGAGGAATGGAATGGATTTCAAAGGAATCAAGAGGAATGGAATGAAATGGAGAGAAATGGAATAGAGAAGAATGGAAAGGAATGGAGAGGAGTGGAATTGAAAGGAAAGGAATAGAATAGAAATGCTTGGAATGGAGAGGAATGGAATGGAATGTAAAGTAGGGAAATGGAATGGAGAGGAAAGGAATGGAGAGGAATGGAAAGGAATGAAGAATGGAATGGAGAGGCATGAAAGGGAATGGAATAGAATGGAGATTAATGGAATGGAGAGGAATGGAATACAATGGAATGGAATGGAATTGAGAATAGAAGGAATGAAATGGAATGGAGAGGAATGGAATGGACTAGAAAGAAATGGAATGGAATGCAATGGAGAATAATAGAATGGAGAGGAATGGAAAGGAATGGCGTGTAATGGAAGGGAGATAAATTGACTGGAGAGGAATGGAATGAAATGGAGAAGAATTGAATGGACAGGAATGCAATGGAGAGGAATGGAATGGGATGTACAGGAATGGACCATATTGAAATGGAATGGAGAGGAATAGAATGGAAAGGATGGAATGGAATTGAAAGAAAAGGAGAGGAATGGAATGGATTGGAAAGGAATGAAGAGGAATGGAATGGAATGGAGAGGAATGGAATGAGAAGAATGGAAGGGAATGGGAGTAATTGAATGGAGAGGACTGGAAAGGAGAGGAATGAAATGTAATGGAGAGAAATGGAATGGAGAGGAATGGAACGGAATGGAATGGAGATGCTTGGAATGGAGAGGAATGGAAAGGAATGTAAAGTAGAGGAGTGGAATTGAAAGGAATGGAATGGAGAAGAATGAAATAAAGAGGAATGGAAAGGGATGAACAGGAATGGAATGGAGACATATGAAAGGGAATGGAATGGAATGGAGGGGAATGGAATGGGGAGAAATGGAATGTAATGGAATGGAAAGGAATGGAATTGAGAATAAAATATAATGGAAAGGAATGGAATGGAGTGGTTTAGAGAGGAATGGAAGGGAATGGATTGGAATGGATTGGAATGAAGAGGAATGGAATGGAATGCAGACAAATGGAATGGAGAGGATTGGAATGGATTCAAATGGAATAGAGAGGAGTCTAATTTAATGGAGAGTAATGTAATGAAATTAAATGTAACGGAGAGGAATGGATTGGAAAGGAATGGAGTGGAGAGAAATGATTGGGAGAGGAATAGAATGGAATGGTATGGAATTGACAGGAATGGAATGGAGACGAATGGAATGGAATGGAGATGAATTGAATAGAGAGGAATGGATTGGAATGAAGAGAAATGGAAGTCAGAGGAATGAAATGGAAATGAATGAAATGGAATGGAGAGGCATGGAATGGAAAAGAATGGGATGGAATGGAGTGGAATGGATTAGGGAGGAATGGAATGGAGAGAAATGGAATAGAATGAAATGGAATGGATATGAAAGAAAGGGAATGGAGAGGAATGGAATGGAATGCAATGGAATGCAGTGAATTGGAATGGAATTGAATGGAGAGTAATGGAAAGGAATGGAATGCGTTGGAATGGAAAGGAATGGAATAGAAGGAAATGGAATGGAAAGGAATGTAATGGAGAGGAGTGGAAAGGAATAGAGAGGAATGGAATGGAGAGGAATGGAATGAATTCGAATGGAAGGGAGAGGAATGGAAAGGATTCGCGAGGGATGCAATGGAATGGAGAGGAATGGCATGGAAAAGAGAGGGATAGAATGGAAAGGAGAAGACAAAGGAACAAAATGGAATGGAGAGGAATGAAATGGAGATGAATGCAAAGGAGAGGAATAGAATGGAATGGAACGGAAAAAGTAGAGTGAAATGGAATGGAATGGAAAGGAGGAATGGAATTGATAGGAAGGGACTGGAGAGGAATGGAATGGAAAGGAATGGAATGAAATGGAAAGGAATGGGATGAAATATAGAAGAATGGAATAGAGAGGAATGGAATGGAGAGTAATGAAATGGAAAAGAGAGGAATGGAAAGAAATGGAGAGGAATGGAATGGAGAGGTATGAAAGAGAATGGGACGGAATAGAGACGAACGGAATAGAGAGGAACAGAATACAATGGAATAGAATAAAATGGAATAGAGAATAGAAGGAATGGAATGAAACGGAATGGAATAGAGAGGAATGGAATGGAGAGGAATGGAATGGAGAGGAGTAGAATGGAAAGGAATGGAATGGACTAGAAAGAAATGGAATAGAATGAAATGGAGACTAATGGAATGGAGAGCAATGGAAAGAAATGCAGTGGAAGGGAATGGAGGGGAATGAAATGGAGAGCAATGGAGTATAATGGAGAGTAATTGAATGGAGAGGAGTGGAATGGATTTGATTGGAATGGAGATGAGTAGAATGTAAGGGAGAGAAAAAGACTGGAGAGGAATTGAAAGGAATGGAATGGAATGGAGAAGAATTGAATGGAGAGGAATGGAATGGAATGGGGTGGGCCAGATTGGAATGGAATGGGGAGGAATGGAATGGATTTGAGCGGAATAGAGAGGAATGGAATGGAATGGAGAGGAATGGAATGAGGAAGAATGGAAGGAAATGGAGAGTAATTGAATGGAGAAGAATGGAAAAGAGAGGAATGGAATGTAACGAAGAGGAACGCAATGGAGAGGAATGGAATAAAATAGAGAGGAATGGAATGGAGTGGAATGGAATGGAGAGGAATGGAATGGAATGGAGATGCTTGGAATGGAGAGGAATGGAAAGAAATGGAAAGTTGAGTGGAAAGGAGAGGAATGGAATAAAAAGGAATGTAAAGGAATGGAGAGGAATGGAATCAAGACATGAAAGGGAATGGAATGGAAGGGAGATGAATGGAATGGGGAGGAATGGAATGGAAAGGAGAGGAATGGAATGGGGAGGAATGGAATGGAAGGGAGAGGAATGGAATGGGGAGGATTGGAATGTAATGGAATGGAAAGGAATGGAATTGAGAATAGAATATAATTGAAAGGAATGGAATGGAATGAAATGGAATGGAGTGGATTGGAATGAAGAGGAATGGAATGGAATGGAGAGGAATGGAATGGATTCGAATGGAATGGAGAGGAGTCTAATCTAATGAAGAGGAATAGAAAGAAATTAAATGTAATGGAGTGGAATGGATTGGAAAGGAATGGAATGATTGGTAGAGTAATGGAATGCAATGAAATGGAAAGGAATTGACAGGAACGGAATGGAGAGGAATGGAATGGACTAGAGACGAATTGAATGGAAAGGAATGGATTGGAATGAAGAGAAACGGAACTCAGAGGAATGTAATGGAAGTGAATGGAATGGAATGGAGAGGCATGGAATGGAATGGAGTTGAATGGATTGGAGAGGAATGGAATGGAGAGAAATGAAATAGAATAAAATCGAATGGATTTGAGGGGAAGGGAATGGAGAGGAATGTAATGGAATGCAATGGAATGGAATGAATTGGATGGAATGGAGAGTAATGGAAAGGAATGGAATGCGATAGAATGGAAGGGAATGGAAGAGAGAGAAATGGAATGGAGAGGAATGGAATGGAATGAAGGGGAATTCAATGGAGAGGAATGGAATGGATTCGAATGGAAGGGAGAGGAATAGAAAGGTTTCGAGAGGAATGAAATGGAGAGGAATGGAATGGAAAGGAGAGGAATGGAATGGATAGGAATGGAGAGGAGAGGAATGAACAGGAGAGGAACAGAATGGAATGGAGAGGAATGAAATGGAGAGGAATGCAAAGGAAAGGAAGAGAATGCAATGGACAGAAATGGAACTGAAAAAGTAGAGTGAAATGGAATGGAAAGAAGAAGAATGGAATGGATAGGAATGGACTGGAGATGAATGGAATGGAATAGAGAAGAATGGAGTAGATAGGAGAGAAATGAATTGGATAGGAATCAGTTGAATGGAATGTAAGGGAGATAGTTGGAATGGAGAGGTATGGAAGGGAGAGAAATGGACTGGAAAGAATGGAATTCAATGGAATGGAATGAAACCGACTGGAATGAATGGAATGGAGAGGAATGGAATGGAATGGACTGGACTGAAATGCAATGGAATGTAAGGGAGAGGAATGGAATGCAATGGAATAGAATGGAAATGAGAGGAATGGAGAGGAATGGAATGGAGAGCAAAGGGATTGAGGATTGATGGAATGGAAATGAGAGGAATGGAATGGAATGGAATGGAGTGGAATGGAGAGTAATGGAAAGGAATGAAATGTTATCGAAAGGAAGGGAATGGAATAGAGAGAAATGGAATGGAGAGGAAGGGAATGAGAGAGGAATGGAAAGGAATGGAATGGAATAGGGAGGAATGGAATGGAATGAAGGGGAATGGATTGGAGAAGAAAGGAAGTGATTCTAATGGAAGGGAGAGGAATGGAAAAAATTTGAGAGGAATGGAATGGAGAGGAATGGCATGGAAAGGAGAGGAATAGGATGGAGAGGAATGGAAAGGAGAGGAACAGAATGAAATGGAGAGGAATGCAATGGACAGGAATAGAAACGAATGGAATGGAAGGGAAAAAGTAGAGTGAAATAGAATGGAATGGAGTGGAAAGAAGAGCAATGGAATGACTAGGAATGGCCTGGAGATGAATGGAATGAAATGCAGAGGAATGGAATGGAGATAATGAAATGGAATGGAGAGGAATGGTATGCAGGAATGGAATGGAATGGAAATGTTTGGAATGAAATAAAGAGGAATAAAATGGAGAGGAACGGAATGGAGTGGAATGAACTGGAATGAAGGGGAATGGAATGGAATGGAATGAAATGGATTTGAGAGGAATGGAGTGGAGAAGAATGGATTGAAATGGATAAGAATGGAATGAAGTGGAGTGGAATGGAGAAGAATGGAATGGAATAGATAGATTTGGAATAGAATGGAATGCAGTGGTATGGAATGGAGGGGAATGGAATGGAGAGGAATGGAATGGTGAGGCATGGAATGTAGAGAAATGGAATGAAATGGAATATAATGGAGAGGAACTGAGTGGAATGGAATGGAATGAAGAGGAAAGAAATGGAATGGAATGGTATGGAAAGGAGAGGAATGGCATGGAATGGAATAGATTGGAGAGGAATCTAATGGAATCAGTGGAATGGAATGGAATGGAGAGAAATGATGGAATGGAGGGGTATTGAATGGAATGGAGAGGAATTGGATGAAATGGAATGGAGAGGAATGGAATGGAATGGAATGGAATAGAGATGGATGCAATAGATAGGAGAGGAATGGTGTTGAGAGGAATGGACTGGAGTGGAGAGGGTTTGAATGGAGAATTATGGAATGGAATGGAGAGTACTGGAAAGAAAGGGAATGGAATGGAAAGGAGAGGGAAGGAATGCAATGGAATGGAAAGGAATGGATAAGAATGCAGAATAACTGAAGGGAGAAGAATGGAATGGAGGGAATGGAATCGAATGGAATGGAAAGGAATGCAATAGAATGGAATGGAGACAAATGGAATGGAATGGAATGGAAAGGAGAGGAATGGAATGGAAGAGAATGAATAGGAATGGAATGTAGAGGAATTGAATGGAGAAAATGGAATGAAGAGGAAAGGAATGTTATGTAGAGAAAAGGAATGAAGAGGAATGGAATAGAGAAGAATGGAATGGAATGGAGAGGAATGGAATGGAGAGGAATGGATTGAAATTGAGAGGAGTGGAATGGAATGGAATGGAGAAGGGATGTAATGGAGTTGATTGTAATGAGATAGAATGGAATGGAATGCAAAAGAAAGGTGAGGGATAGAATGGATTGGAAAGGTATGAAAGCAATAAATTGGAATGGAGTGAATGTGAATGGAGAGGAATAGAATGGGATGAAGAGGAACAGAATT
>NW_007097287.1:0-677 GCF_000164805.1 Carlito syrichta
TTCCACAACTCAAAAAATAACAGCTGCTTGAGAGGGTGTGGAGAAAAGGGAACACTTCTACACTGTTGGTGGGAGTGTAAACTAATGCAACCTCTGTGGAAAGCAGTGTGGTGATTCCTAAAAGCTTTAAATATCAACCTCCCATACGACCCCGCAATCCCCCTACTGGGAATATATCCGGAAGAACTCAAATCACTCTATAAAAAGTATACCTGCACACGTATGTTTATCGCAGCATTGTTCACAATAGCAAGAACCTGGAAGCAAACATGCTATGCATCAAAAGAGGACTGGATTTAAAAAATGTGGTACATATACACGATGGAATACTATGTAGCCATAAAAAAGAACAAAATCATGAATTTCGCAGCAACCTGCATGTAACTAGAGTCTATAATACTGAGTGACCTCTCACAAAAACAAAGGTCCGAGTATCACATGTTCTCACTCATATAATGGACCTTGAACATCCAACCTAATACTATAAGAAAATGACTGACAGTAGAGGGAAACTATGGGGGGGTGGTGGGATTAACAGTAGCAAATATCTGTCTGGGGATGGGGAAGCACCTCTTATCAATAGGGTGCCTGAATGAAACGTATTTGTATACCTAACCCTTAACTGTACCCCACAACATCATAATAAAAAAATACTGATTATAAAAAAAGAATTAAAA
>NW_007097288.1:0-792 GCF_000164805.1 Carlito syrichta
TCGGGAAACTGGCTGACCACATGCAGAAGATTGAAACAGGACCCCTATCTATCCCCATGCACAAAGGTTAATTCCAAATGGATCAGAGACCTAAATGTAAAACCTCAAACCATAAGAACCTTAGAAAAGGAAGGAAATACCCTCATGGAAATCGGAACTGGCATCCAATTCCTGAACAAAACCCAAAACCCACAGCTCATAAGAGAGAAGATAGACAAGTGGGACCTTATTAAACTGACAAGCTTTGCAAAGCCAAAGAAACCATCAAGAGAGCAGGGAGACAGTCTACAGACTGGGAAAATGTATTTGCCAACACCAGGTCTGACAAAGGCTTAACATCCTGGATCTACAAGGAACTCAAACATGCTGAAAAGAAAAAAACAAACAACCCCATTATAAAATGGGCAAAAGATATGAACAGATACTTCACAAAAGAAGACATCTGAGCAGCCAACAAACACATGAAGAAATGCTCAACCTCACTAATCATCAGGGAGATGCAAATCAAAACCACACTGAGATACCACCTAACTCCAATCAGAATGGCAATTATCAACAACTCAAAAAATAACAGCTGCTGGAGAGGGTGTGGTGAAAAGGGAACACTTCTACACTGTTGGTGGGAGTGTAAACTAGTGCAACCTCTGTGGAAAGCAGTGTGGCGATTCCTAAAAGCTCTAAAAATTGACCTTCCGTATGACCCTGCAATCCCCCTACTGGGAATATACCCTGAAGACACAAATCACTCTATAAAAAAGATACCTGCACACGTATGTTTATCGCAGCATTGTT
>NW_007097289.1:0-767 GCF_000164805.1 Carlito syrichta
ATCTATTTATTATTAAACTACTATTTGTTTATGTAGAATTTAAAGAGCCTTATCCTTTATGTAGACCTTGACGTTTTAAACGTGAAGTAGAATTGTTTTATCAATTGTGAAAATATTTGTTCTCTGAAAGCTGATTTTAAACAGTAAGGTAGGATGACTCTTGAAATAAATAAAACTCATAGCAGAACTTATATAATGGATAAATCTGAGATAAGAACAGTGAGCTGTGTTTTTTATAAAATATACCCCAAAGCTAATACTTTGTAAATACTACCATTTTTCTTTATGACTATAGTGTAACTACATTCCGAATGAAATAAATTTATTTTTTGACTAATGGGATTATAGAACAAAAATAACGTTCTGTAAGATTCAGTTCTATAAAAATAAAGTAAAATATGATATGAAATCCAACTTCACTAAATGTCACTGATCACTAGCAAATGTATTTGCAATTGTGGGCTCTTTTTTATCAACCAGAGACCCCCTTTTTTCTAAGCATTTTTTTTTCTGTTTTGAGTTCACATATGGGCTTAGATTGGTAGTGGAGAAATTCTTAAATAGGGTATGGAATTGGAATGCCATATAGGATAATGTCTGTAGAATTTACCCAGCAGGTTATCCAGTTAAACCACTCAGGTCTCTTTCTTATTTATTTATTTATTGAGTTGGAGTGTCACCGTGTCACCCATGCTGGAGTACAGCAGCCTGCCCACAGCTACCATGGCTTCAACCTCCTGTGTTCCCATGATCCCTCCACTTCAACC
>NW_007097290.1:0-757 GCF_000164805.1 Carlito syrichta
TTTTTTCTGTATTTTAATAATCCCTCTAGGAAGCTCTTCTGGCCAAAATATGTTAATTGTCTCAGGAATTTGAGAACTGAAGAGTTAATAGGTGAGAGGTTTGCTTTACAATTAGGATGGTTCAGTTCATCTTTAGGCAATATACTCTCAATCTAGGATCATGAAGGAATTATCACCAGAATCACCTAAGCCCAAAACCTGGGGTTCACCCATTCTACCTCACTGCCTCTTTACTTTCTATCAAACCAGTTCCCAAAATTGGTCTTCCCTACATTTACAACTTTTCTCTCCATCCTCTCTGTTCTTGCTATAGCCCAGGTCCTCAGTGGTTCTAAGAGGACTGCAAATCCTCTCTCTGACTTTGAACCTGTGCTCTTATCACCCAATCTCTAGACCAGCAGTCTCCAAATTAAAGTGAAGGGTGCATCAAGAGACCAAAGTCTGCATATTTAATTATGCTGTACCTAAAACCTTTATAAATGTATATAGTTGCACTTGTACTATCTCCATTTGGTCCTCTTTGAGTCTACTTGATCCATAATCAATTTGCTAAGCGAGTGTTTGTAATTCCTGTCATGCACACACTGAACAAGAAATAAGGGTTTTGGAAGGAAGATGGAGTGATGTGATTGAGTTTGCTGGCAGATGAGTGATGGGAACATCTGCATATTTGGCTGGATTAAGACATGCAGCCCTGCACTCTCTTCTCCTCTGAAAGCTGGCAATTTTGTGAGAAAGACCTGTTGTAAAGCAGGCT
>NW_007097291.1:0-481 GCF_000164805.1 Carlito syrichta
TGCCAGGCCAGAACGTGGGGTAACAGAATAGAGTCTTGAACTTCAAAACAACCTGGAAAACTGGAACTTTAGATAAATTTATTTATATGGCAATTCAATTTTTAAAATGAGAGCCAAACAAAATGGGGTTGTATTCTGATCTCAGGCTACGAGCTTCCAGTTTGCAACCTCTGATCTAATCCTCTCCTCAGCTACCTGCGTTCTACTTTAGTTCGAAGCTGTTAGGATTGGGGTTGGCAGGAAGGATATCGCAAATACAGCCAGAAGAACAGCACTAAAGGCAGGTGGAGAGGAGAGCTCTACTACACGACTTCAAGCTTTCTCCTGTGTGCCGGAGGGTAAGGAAGGCAACACCAGAGCTCTGGGAGACCAGATCAACCCCATCCTCACCTAACACTGTCTCTTCACTACCACTCTGGGCTTCCCTCTTTACTAACTTTAGATACATCCCATCCCATGAAAAAGGCTTTGCTAGGATGTT
>NW_007097292.1:0-816 GCF_000164805.1 Carlito syrichta
CAGCATCAAACACTATTCTAAGATATTTATCAGTTAATTTAATTTCTATAGAAACAACCATATAACATAGGGTCTATTAATATCCTTACTTTATAGATGATAAAGTAACTAAGGCACAAAGGAGTTAATTTAATTTTCTCCAGG
Source organism: Carlito syrichta (assembly GCF_000164805.1). Taxonomy (NCBI): domain Eukaryota; kingdom Metazoa; phylum Chordata; class Mammalia; order Primates; family Tarsiidae; genus Carlito; species Carlito syrichta. Next base: position 145 of record NW_007097292.1, read on the forward strand.
CTACAGAGCAAGAAAGTGACAGAACCAACATTTGAACCCAGGCTATTGGACAACTACTATCCTGTTCTCTGTGATTATTCCCACAGTTATTAGCAGTACTTCCTGATTATACCTGCAGATAATTTCAAAATCTTGTCATTGAGCTCATTTTATCACTTCTTATCCCATCCACAGTCCATATAGGTTTTCCTGTGTTACTCTTCTTGTTACACCTCCTTATAAGAAATCTGCACTAGTTTAAAAGAAACAAGTAAAAGAATATGTTCCAAAAATAAGAAATCATGCCCAATGATAAAGCTGACATGACTTTGACCTAGAAAACTGTTGCAAATTTATGGCAGCTAAAATGTAGATGCAGATACAAGATAACTTCCATCAGCTGAGTGAAAAAAACATAAGTTTATCAGAAAAGTAAAGACTTTCCTATTTCTAAACTAACAGAATTTTCTTATATGAAAATTTGTACAGAGGCACAGAGTGGTAATGGATAATATTCTCTATGAGGTCTTGGCAAAAGCAAAAGGAGAACCTATGCACATTTGGTTGTGGAATCTCCCATAAAAGCCTAAACATACCATAAAAATATAAATGTGACTATTAGGTGAAATAATTATTTAAATAATCTTACCAAGATCTAATATGATTAAATCAAATTATATACTCTAAAAACTT
>NW_007097293.1:0-463 GCF_000164805.1 Carlito syrichta
ATACCTTCAGTAGGATTGGTATCAGCTCCTCCTTAAAGGTCTTGTAGAATTCTGCTGGAAAGCCATCAGGTTCAGGGCTTTTATTTGTAGGAAGTTTTCTTATTACGTAGTCGATTTCCTTTATTGTTATTGGTATATTTAGGGTCTCAATTTCTTCTTGTTCCAACTTAGGTATGTTGTGTGATGTCAGAAAGTCCTCCATTTCCTTAAGGTTTTCAAGTTTGTTTCCCTACAAGTGTACGTAGTAGTCTCTAATGATCTTTTGTATTTCTTCAGGGTCAGATGTGACTTCATCTTTTGTGTTTCTGATTGTGTTTATTTGGTTTTTTTCTCGTTTTTTTCTTGGTCAGTCTAGCTAGGGGGGCATCGATCATGTTTATTCTTTCGAAGAAACTTTTTTTCATTGATTTTTTTGTATTATCTTTTTGTCTTCTATGTCCTGAATTTGGGCTTTTATTTTAGT
>NW_007097294.1:0-777 GCF_000164805.1 Carlito syrichta
AAATTCTGCAATGTTGAAGTCGACAGTATTAATAGTAAAGGGACATATTATGATTCCTTGTCTTTATAAAAAAAAATTGATAGAGGCCGAGGTGGAGATTAGAGAGAAGTATATGGAAATATTTCTAACCCTGCCAAAAACTGATAGAAAAGTGGAAAGAATGAAGATAGAAAAACAACCTGAGGAGTGGCTCCTTCAATCTTTGAAAAACTATTATGGCCTAAATCAAATTCTGTTGCTACCTAGAAGTGGTTATGGTTTGCATGATGCTTAAGCTAACAGGGCAAATGGAAAAAGAAACCTTTTTAAAAACACACGTTTACCCATGTTAACTATATATTTAATAAATATCCACCAGTTCAATACAACCCCTTTACCATCATGGTGACATTTTGTCAATAGGAAAGGAAGACTTTTGTATGTGTGTGTTCCATACGAACTCTGTATTTGTGTATATTACCATCACGCATGTTTTAAAAGGTACATAGAAACAGAAACATGTTTTGTGCTGCTAACTCCTTATTCTAAAAACCAGTCTGGAAAAGAGAAGATAGTGACAAGCGTTGGTGAGCATTGGCCAAAGGTGATTAGAGCTTAGTTTTAATGACTTGCCTTTCAGTGCCCTTTATAACATTACCAGTCCTTCCTAAGAGGTTAAAGGCATCAGAAACTTGGAGTCCTGAGGGTGACCCATGTAGATAACTGTGTCTGTATTTTTCTGTCAACATAGATAACATTCATTGAACATCTACATGTACAACTATGTATTAGGTACTC
>NW_007097295.1:0-583 GCF_000164805.1 Carlito syrichta
CAGCATTTCTTTTTCTCCACATCCACACCAGTATCTGTTGTGATTTGTTTTATTAATGATGGCCATTCTTACAGGGGTTAGTGGTATCTCAGTGTGCTTTCGATTTGCATTGCTCTGATGATGAATGAGACTGAGCATCTTTTCATGTGTCTGTTGGCTGCCTGCATATCTCCTTTTGAGCAGTGTCTATTAATGCCTTTAGCCCACTTTTTAAAGGGATTGCTTGTTTTTTTACTTTCAGCGCGTTTGAGTTCCTTGTAGATCTTAGATGCTAGACCTTTGTCAGATATACAGTTGGCAAATTATTTTCCCATTCTGTTAGCTATCTCCCTGCTCTCTTGATAGTTTCTTTTGCTTTGCAGAAGTTCATTGATTTGATGAGGTCCCACTTGTCTATTTTATTTCATAAAACCTTTAGGATTCTGAATAGGGGTTGGTTATCAGTTCCAATTTTCATAAGGGTGTCTCCTGCACTTTCTAAGATTCTTATAGTTTGAGGTTGTATATTCAGGTCTTTGATACATTTAGCATTAATTTTTGTGCGTGGTGATAGGTAGGGGTCCTGATTCATCTTCTGCATGTG
>NW_007097296.1:0-834 GCF_000164805.1 Carlito syrichta
CACGACCATGACTAACACATTGGGATTCTGTGAGCTAAAGTATATAGAGTACTATGTGTGTTGCCAAAACATAATAGGATGTTGTAAATTGCTTATATTATTTTCTCTTTTTTCCATATTCTAAAATTGAGCTGGATCCAATATTAAATCCTCATATCTTCCTTTGTCATTGTTCTGTGCTGTGCAGGACTAATGATTTTCTGTGTATATTTTTTACACACACCCTCCATGAAAGAGCTTCCTTTTAATTTCCAGTAAATTGAAACTTACAGTTTCTATGTGTCTATGAATGACTAAAAAAATTTTTCTAGTGAAAAATATAAAGATCATCACCGAAGTGGGTTAGAGAAATATAAAACATATGTAGATATTTTAGAAAATGTGTAAATCATTTACAGTTACATTAGACATAATTTATTTTAATGCAGAATCTGATATAAATGTCCAAATGGACTTTTGTTATATTTCATTGTCTCATCTGTTTTAACAGGTTATGCAGTATACACTTCACAATAGAGTATAATTTATCAGGTTAGAAACCATTTAAAAAGGAAAAGTTGACTGAAACTGTAGATAATCCAGCCAAACGAAATCATGTCTACGTGTGTTTTGGACTACTTAACACAGCACATGTGACTATTCCCAAAGTAAAATCATAGACTACTTTATATTTTATTCCATTTCATCCAGCAAAATTTTTTGAATGCCAGATACTGCAAAAAATTTCATAATTGCATCTAAGGTATGGTCGTTGATCTCACAGAACTGACCGTCTAATGAGAATAAACAAATATGGAAATTAATTACGTTATAAAATTGAATAAGATGAGCAAA
>NW_007097297.1:0-952 GCF_000164805.1 Carlito syrichta
TAATTTTTCTTTTTTTTTTTTGAGTTGGAGTCTCACTCTGGCGCCCAGACTGGAGTGCAGTGGCTGCTCCCGGCCACCGCAGCCTCGACCTGCTGGGCTCCGGCGATCATCTTACCCTGTTTACTCTATTAAAACAGATAATGCCAGGCCTAAATGGACTCACAGGTGAAATCTGTCAAATATTTGATGAATAAATTATACCAATAAAGAAGAAATTATACTAATTCTTTTTTTTTTTTTGAGTTAGAGTCTCACTCTGTTGCCCAGGCTGGAGTGCAGTGGCATGCTCATGGCCACTGCAGCCTCGACCTGCTGGGCTCAGGCAATCCTTCCTCCTCAGTCTTTCAAGTAGCTAGCATCTCAAATGTGTGTCACCACACCTGGTTAATTTTTTGATTGATTGTAGAGATGAGGTCTCACCAAAATCCTCTTGCCTCCACCTCTCAAAGTGCTGGGATTATAGACGTGATATACCAATTTTTTACAATCCCTTTCAGAAGATAGAAGCAGAGGGCACAATTTCTAACTCATTTGATAAGGCCAGCATCAAAAACAGACAGACATTACAAGAAAAGAAGACTACAAACCAGTATCTCTCACAAACATAGGTATAAGAATCCTCAACAAAATATTAGTAAATTGAGTCTAACAGTGTATAAAAATAATTGGACCTTACAATCAAATGGGGTTTATCCCAGGTGTGCAAAACTTGTTCAATATTAGAAAACCAGTTAGTCTAGCACAAAGAGAACACACATCACCCGAGTTCATTGCGTTGCAATCCATAGAGAAGGTTAATGGAGACATCTTAAAACCCATCGCTATTTTCTGTCCTGATAATTAAGGTCTTCATAGTATCTACCTGTCTCTAATCTGAGTAATTTCAGTTTTTCCAAACATAGATGCTGGTTTAAATAGTCATCTATCTAACATTTTTTAACTGGATTTTGGA
>NW_007097297.1:2093-13431 GCF_000164805.1 Carlito syrichta
TGGGTCGAGGCTGCGGTGGCTGGAAGCGGCCACTGCACTCCAGTCTGGGTGACAGAGTGAGACTCCAACTCAAAAAAAAAAAAAAAAATTCTTAATCAACTAGAAATAGAGTGGAACTTCCTCAGTTGATAAAGAATATCTACAAAAAAATCTACAGTTAACATCATACTTAATGATGAGAAACTAGAAGCTTTCCTACTAAGATTAGGAACAAGACAAGGATATCATCTCTCAGTACTTTTTTTCAACATTGTAGTGGAAGTTCTAGCTTATGCAATAGGACAAGAAAAGAAAAAAAAAGTATAATGATTGGAAAGGAAAAAACAAAACTGTCCTTGTTCACAGATGACAAGATTGCCTATGTAGAAAATCCAAAAGAATTGACCAAAAAAAAAACACCAAAAAACAACTCCTGGAACTAATAGTAACTGTAGTTTACAGGATAAAGGTTGATATATAAAAGTCAATTGCCCTCCTACATACCAGCAATGAGCATGTGGAATCTGAAATTAAAAACATGGTACCATTAGCCAGGCACGGTGACTCATGCCTGTAATCCCAGTACTTTGGGAGGCGGAGGCGAGAGGATTGCCTGAGCCCAGGATTTGAGACCAGACTGGACAACTTGGTAAGACCTTGCCTCTACAATAAATCACAAAAACTAGCCAGGCATGGTGGCGTGTCTCTGTAGTTCCAGCTACTTGGAAGGCTGAAGCAGAAGAATCACTGGAACCCAGCAAGTTGAGGCTGCAGTGGCGGTGAGCCTGCCACTGCATTCCAGCCTGGGTGACAGAGTGAGACTCTTGACTCAAAAAAAAAAAAAAAATCAGGCTGGGCTTGGTGGCTTAGCCTGTAATCCCAGTACTTTTTATTATGAAATAAAATATTACCAGTAGGATTAAAAACACACACACAATACCATTTATTAGCACCCCTTAAAATGAAATAGGTATAAATCAAACAAAATATATACAAGGTCTATATGAGGAAAATTATAAAACCCCAATGAAAGAAATCAAAGATGAACTAAGTGAAGAAATGTTTTCCATGTTTGTGGGTAGGAAGGTTAATATTGTCAAGATGTCAGTTCTTCCCAACTTGATCTTTAAGTTCAATGCAATCCCGATAAAAATTGTGGAATGTAGGCCAGGTGCGGTGGCTCACACGTATAATCCCAGCACTTTGGGAGGCCGAGGGGAGAGGATTGCCTGAATCCACGGGTTTGAGACCAGCCTGGGCAACTTGGAGAGACCTCATCTCTACCATAAGTCAAGAAAAATTAGCTGGGCATGGTGGCACATGCTTGTGGTTCCAGCTACTTGGAAGGCTGAAGTGGAAGGATCACCTGAGCCCAGTAGGTCGAGGCTGTGGAGGCCGTGAGCATACCGTTGCACTTCAGCCTGGGCGACAGAGTGAGACTCTGACTTAAAAAAAAAAAAAAGCAAAATGTAATTTTGTGGATATCAATAAACTCATTCTAAAGTCTATATAGAAAGGCAAAAGACCCAGAATGGCCAACGCAGTGTTGAAGAAGAAAAACAACATTGTAGGACTGATACTAACTGACTTCAAAAGAGTGTGATATTGGCAAAGAATAGACAAACAGACCAATGGAACACCACACAAATACAGTCAACTGATCTTTGATAAAGCAGCAAAAACAATACAATGGAGAAGAGATTGTCTTTTCAACAAATGGTGCTGGCACAACAGAATATACACATTAAAAAACAACCTAGGCACACCATAAACCCTTCACAAAAATTAACTCAAAATGGATTACAGACCTAAATGTAAAAAACAAAACTGTAAAACTTCTAGAAGATGACATGAGAAAATCTAGATGACCTTGTGTTTGATAATGACTTTTAATTAATTAGTTAATTAATTAATTATTTTTTGAGTCGGAGTCTCACTCTGTCACCCAGGCTGGAGTGTGGAGACACAATCACAACTCACCACAGCCTTGACCTCCTGGGCTCAGGTGATACTCCTGCCTCAGCCTTCTGAGTAGATGGAACTACAGGCAGGCACCACCACTCCCATCTCATTTTTTAAAGTTTTTTGTAGCGACGAGCTCTTGCTCTGTTGCCCAGACTATGACTTTTTAGATTCAACACCAAAGTCATGATCCATGAAAGAAACAATTGATAAACTGGACTTCTTTGGAGTTAAAATTTTCTGCCTGCAAACGATTGTGAAGAGAATGAAAAGAGAAGCCAATAGCAGGGAGAAAGTTCTTGCAGAGGTTATAGCTGATAAAGGACTGTTAACCAAAATATACAAAGAACACTTAACACTCAACAGTAAGAAAACAACTCAAAAAGGGGCCCAACACCTTGATAGACTCTTTACCAAAGACGAAATGCAGATGGCAAACAGGCTTCTGAAAAAATGTTCCACATCACATGTCATCAAGGAAATGCCAATTAAAACAATGAGATACCACTGCACACCTATTAAAATGGCCAAAATACAGGACATTGGCAGCCTCAAAGCAGGGGATGAGGAGCAACAGAAACTCTCAAGGTGGGAATACAAAATGGTTTAGTCATTTTGGAGGATAGTTGGGCAGTTTTTACATAAAACTAAATATACTCTTCCATTAAGATCCAGCAGTTGGCTGGGCTCGGTGGCTCAGCCTGTAATCCCAGTACTTTGGGAAGCCGAGGCAAATGGATTGCCTGAGCCCTGTGGGTTCAGACCAGCCCGGACAACTTGGCAAGCCCTTGTCTCTACAATAAATCAAACATTATCTGGGCATGGTAGTGCACACCTATAGTTCCGGCTACTTGGAAGGCTGAGGTGGAAGGATCGCCAGAGACTGGAAGGTTGACGCTGGGGTGGCTGTGAGCATGCCACTGCATTCCAGCCTGGGCAACAGAGTGCGACTCCAACTCAAAAAAAAAAAAGATCTAGCAGTTGTGCCCCTTAGTATTTACCCACAGGAGCTGAAAGCTTATGTCCACACAGAAACCTGCATATGGATGTTTATAGCAGCTTTATTCATAATTGTCAAAACTTGGAAGTAATCTAGATGTCCTTTGTTTTTGTTGTTATTGCTATTGTTTTTGTAGAGGTAGGGACCGATTATGTTGCCCAGCCTGGTCTGAACTCCTGGCCTCAAGCAGTTCTCCCACCTTGGCCTCCCAGAGCACTGGGATTCCAGGCATGAGCCACTGCACCTGGCCCCAAGATGTTCTGTAGTAAATGAATGGATAAATAAATTGCGGTACATTCAGACAATGCAATTTTATTCAGCACTAAAAAGAAATAAGCTACTAAGCCATCAAAAGACATGGAAGAAAATTGAATGCATACAATTAAGTGAAAGAAGCCAATCTGGGCCGGGCGCAGTTGCTCATGCTTGGAATCCCACTATGGGAGGCTGTGGCGAGAGGATTGCCTGAGTCCACGGGTTCAAGACCAGCCTAGGAAGCACAGCAAGACCTTGTCTCTACAATAAATTAAAAAAAAAAAAAAAAATTAGGAAGGCTGAAGCAGAAGGATCACCTGAGCCCAGCAGGTCAATTCTGCAGTGGCCATGAGCATGCCACTGCATTCCAGCCTGGGCAACAGTGAAACTCGGACTCAAAAAAAAAAAGTGCCAATCTGAAAAGACTATATACTGTATTATTACAACTACATGACATTCTGAAAAACAATAACCTATGGAGACAATAAAAAGATCAGTGGTTGCCAGGGGTTAGGGGGAAGGAAGGATGAATAGGTGGAGCCCAGAGGATTCATTGGGCAGTGAAACCACTGTATGATACTACAATGCTGGATACATGTTATTGGACATTTGTGGAAACCCTCCAATGTGCAACACCAAGAGTAAGCCCTAAACTGGATGGGGTAAAAAAATTTGGTACATATACACAATGGAATATTATGCAGCCATAAAGAAGGACAAACATATGGACTTTGGATGGATTTAGAGTCCATCACACTCAGTGATCTAGCACAGCAACAAAGAACTGAAGACCACAGGTTCTCACTCATAAGCAGACCCTGAACATTTACCATAATACTATAAGAAAGGGATTGGCAGTAGCAGGAAGCTGCCGGGGGGGGTCGGGGGGGCACATAACATCAATAAGGGTACCTGATCTCAAGCCAGGCAAAGTGGGGACCAAAGGGAGGCCCAAACTTCACCTGTACGATGACCACTTGTATACCTGAATTGTACCCCACATCTTGAACATGAATTTTTTTTAATTAAAAAAAAAGAATGAACCCTAATGTAACATATGAACTTTGGGTGATGACGCGGCAATGTAGTTTCATCAGTTGTAATGACTGTCCCTCTGTGGTGTGGGATGTTGATAACGGAGGTGCTGATGTGCTGGGGCAAAGGGTATGTGGGAAATCTCTGTACCTTCCTCTTATTTTGCCATGATCCTAAGACTGCTCTGAATAAAGTCTTAAAATATAAATCTACATCTAAAGCTTCGTCTAGATTTAGATAGAGACAGAGATAGATAGAGATGGATATAGGTGGATAGAGAGATAGAGAGATATTGTACCCCACATCTTTAAAATTAAAAAATAACTGGGCACGGTGGCTCAGCCTGTAATCCCAGCTCTTTGGGAGGCCGAGGTGAGTGGATTGCCTGAGCCCGCGGGCTCAAGACCCACCTGGGCAACTTGGCGAGACCTCATCTCCACAATAAACCAAAAATTAGCTGGGCGTGGTAGTGCGCGCCTGTAATTCAGGCTACTCGGAATACTGAGGTGGAAGGATCGCCGGAGCCCAGCGGGTCGAGGCTGCGGTGGCTGGGAGCGTGCCACTGCACTAGCCTGGGCGATGGAGTGAGACTCCAACTCAAAAAAAAAAATATTAAAAATAAATAAAATTTAAAAATAAATACATACATTTTAAAAAATCCATTATTTATATGTTAAAAAAGAAAGAAAGAAAAGGCCAGGTTCAGTAGGTCAAGCCTGTAATCCCAGGCCTGAGATCAGGGGTTCGAGACCAGCCTGGGCAACTTGGTGAGCCCTCCTCTCTACAATAAAGCGAAAAATTAGCCGGGCGTGGTGGCTCGCACCTGTAGTTCCAGCTACTTGGAAGGCTGAGGCAGAAGGATCACCTGAACCCAGCAGGTCGAGGCTGCGGTGGCCGGGAGCGTGCCACTGCACTCTAGCCTGGGCTACGGAGTGAAACTCTAACTCAAAAAAAGGAGAAGCTGAAACTGAGGACACCAGTAAGAAAGACTTGGTTGGTGATGGTACTAAATAAATACAAATAAATAAATAACAAATAAATAAAATATGTTTCTGTGCTCTGTGGTATGGCACAAGAACACTCTTATTTCCTCGGTGTTTATTGTATCGTGAACAATCAATAACAGGTGTTTCAGGACGATGGTGTATTTCACCATAAAATGTGTATTTACTGCCACCATCACTGTAGACACAAAAAGCTGCCTCTGCGATCAAAATTGATAACTAATTCGGGAAAGACAGCTGCAGGGTGAAAGACAATCGTGACTTCCATGTGGCAGGTAGTGCCAGGACGTGGATGCCTCATTTTCAACAAAGGCAGTACTGTTTTCTTAAGGTCTGATGTCAAAATAATAGGAGCCGGAGACAGATCGTACACTTCAGGAAGTATTATGCCTAGGGTTTACATGATATCCTCCTGCCAGCTCCTTCCGCAGAGGAGCTCAAAGGTCTGCCAGGTCTTCCCCTCCTGGCTTCTCATTCTCCATCCTTCTCTCCCTCCCTTCCTTCACACACCCGCTCTGCGCCCTCACCAGCTCCTGACACTCTACACTCAGACCTCTGGGCTGATCTCCATAGATCCGGGGATGATGGATCACCCAGATGGTTTGTAGCAAGCTCAGCAATGGGCAGAGGGGTCCTGTGTGTAAGGCCCTTCTTCTTGGAGCACTCTCCCTTGCTGTCCTCAAGGAAGGCTTGCCTTTCTTAAAAGCCTCCCTCAAATCTCGCCATCTTTATGGTCTTGAGATCACCCAGCTGGATTTACTGGGCAACAGTAAATTTCAGTCTGTCTTCCAACACCGATGACAGTGGCTTATGCTAGAGAATCGCTTATGGAGGGACCTCTCATTCCTGCTGATCAAGGGTCGAATTGATGTGTTGAATGTCGTATATTTCAAATGAGATCATTTGGAAAGCATTTTCCTATGCAGTGTCTTAGGAACAGGTCCATAAAATTCATCATGAAGAGTGAATATGTGTTATGTGTTTTGAAACTCTGCCTTTGAAAAACACCTTTTCCACTGGGCTCAGTGGCTCAGCCTGTAATCCCAGCATTTTGGGAGGCCGAGGCAAGTGGACTGCCTGAGCCCGCAGGTTCGAGACCAGCCCAGGCAACTTGGTGAGACCTCACCACTACAATAAAAATAAAAAATTAGCCAGGCATGGTAGCACGTGCCTGTAGTTCTGGCTACTTGGAAGGCTGAGGTGGAAGGATCACCGGAGTCCAGCAGGTCATGCTCACAGCCACTGCAACCTTGACCTGCTGGGCTCAGCCGATCCTTCTTCCTCAGTCTTTCAAGTAACCGAAACTACAGGCGCAGGGCACCACGCTTGGTTAAATTTTTTTTTTTAACTTATTGTAGAGACAAGGTCTTGCCCTTTTGCCCAGGGTGGTCTCGAATCCCTGGACTCAGGCAATCCTCTCACCTCTGCCTCCCAAAGTGCTGGGATTACAGGTATGAGCCACTGTACCAAGCTCAACCTTTTCCACTCTTTTTGTTGTTGTTGTTGTTTGTTTGTTTGTTTGTTTTTCTTTGAGTTGGAGTCTCACTCTGTTGCCCAGACTGGAGTGCAGTGGCCGCTCCCACCACTGCAGCCTCAACCTGCCGGGCTCCGGCGATCCTTCTGCCTCAGCCTTTCAAGTAGCTGGAACTACAGGCACGTACTACCATGCCCGGCTAATTTTTTGATTTATTGTAGAGATGAGGTCTCGCCGAGTTGCCCAGGTGGGTCTCGAACCTGCGGGCTCAGGCAATCCACTCACCTCAGCCTCCCAAAGGCGCGGGATTACAGGCTGAGCCACCAAGTCCGGCTCCTTTATCCACTCTTAAAGTGGAGAATAAATGATGCAATGTTGTATGATCATAAAATGAAGGTTTATGAATGACAGATAATGAAGTGAATTGACGACCGGTATTAATCTGTTGACTGGTGTCCTTGTCCCTTCTGTTTTAGTCACTCCATCTTTCTCCAGGGCAATACAATGTGCTTCCTGCACCAGTTCCCAAGTACGCGTCCAGGTAATTATATACTTACTAATTAAGCAACTTCTAATCATTTCACTCTTGCCTTTCTATTTCTACACTTACACGAGAGGGGATTCCCCCAAAACCTGAATTTACTTATAAAAAATTGTTTATTCTTACATGTTTAATCTTCAGTCACCTGCAAAATCCTCTCCGTTTGATGCAATACACCTATTGAGATGTTTTTTCCACAGCTCTAAATAGTTTTTTTTTTTTTTTTTTTTTGAGTTAGAGTCTCACTCTGTTACCCAGGCTGGAGGGCACTGGCACGCTATGGGCCACCACAGCCTCGACCTGCTGGGCTCAGGTGATCCTTCAACCTCAGCCTTCTAAGTAGCTGGAACTACAAGCACGCACCACCATGCCTGGCTAATTTTTTTATTTATTGTAGAGATGAGGTCTTGCCAAGTTGTCCAGGCTGGTCTCGAACTCAAGGGCTCAGGCAATCCTCTTGCCTCGGTCTCCCAAAGTGCTGGGATTATAGGTGTGAGCCACTGCGCCTGACCTTCTAAACAGTTTTTGAACTCACCAATTTTTTGATGACTTTTAATGCTTCTGCCATTTTTTGTTTCACCTCTTACACATTGCCAAAACATTTTCCTTTGAGGGCTTTTTTTTTTTTTTTTTTTTTTAATCCAGAGAAACAAAAAAAGTTGCTCAGGGGAGATCAGGTGAATAGGAAGGGTGGGGCACAAGGAGTAATGCCATTTTTGGTCAAAAACTACTGAACACTCGGTGTGATATGGGCAGATACACTGGTAGATCACCCATCATGAAACAAGCTAATGTGCTGAAAGAATCTTTTTTAAAAAACTCCAGATTCAGCCTCTTTCAACAACACTAGCTGGTGCCCTGATTCCAATGGGTTTCTAGAACACTTGCCTAGTGGGGGAAGCCAGTAGTACAAAGGGGCTTGCCTTCCAAAAAATAATTGCAGTTTTTTGGGGTCTCCTCAGTATATCAATACTCCTGGTTTTTAAACTTCATGTATGCATCTCATATACCGATGAGCATTTTCAAGTATTTAATGACAAATAGGAAATAAGTTTACAAAGATCTCTACTTTAAAAAACAGATTTAGAGGCTGGGCATGATAGCTCATGCCTGTGATCCCAGCACTTTGAGAGACTGAGGTACAAAGATAATTTGAGGCCAGAAGCTTAGACCAGCCTGGGCAACGTGGCGAGACCTCATCTCTACCAAAAATTAAGAAATTAGCTGGGCGTGGTGGTGCACTCCTGCAGTCCTAGCTACTTGGAAGTGGGAGAATTGCTTAAGCCCAGAAGTTTAAGGCTGCAGTGATCATACCACTGAACTCCAGCCTGGGTAACAGAGTAAGATCCTGTCTCTTTTTTGTTTGTTTGTTTGTTTGTTGGTTTGTTTTTTGAGTTGGAGTCTCACTCCGTTGCCCAGACTGGAGTGCAGTGGCCGCTCCCGGCCACCACAGCCTCGACCTGCTGGGCTCCAGCGCCTCAGCCTTCCAAGTAGCTGGAACTACAGGCGCGTGCTGCCACACCTGGCTAATTTTTTGACTTATTGTAGAGATGAAGTCTCACCAAGTTGCCCAAGCGGGTCTCGAACCCGTGGGCTCAGGCAATCTACTCACCTCAGCTTCCCAAGGCATGGGATTACAGGCTAAGCCACCGAGCCCGGCAGATCCTGTCTCTTAAAAGGAAAGATTTTTAATAACAATTTTTGTTTTCTTTCTTCTTCTTTTTTTAAATAGGAGCTTTGTATTTCGTTCTACAGTTCAAAGATTCCCAACAGGCTACTTTATTCCTGTAAGTATAATTTAGATAGTTAACTCATGAGGAATTTAAATATTAAAATATGCCATGAGATATTAAGATGAACATTTTGCTCATTGTAGTCGATAAGCTATGAATGATTAATGCAATGGATTTAAGATATACTTAAAGTATATCTGAAGTTCTACTAGGGCGTTCAATGTGAGTAACCTATTTGTGGCAAGTTCTAGAAGAAAATGTCTGGTTCCTTTACTTCTTCTGGGTCTTGACTCAATTACTGCTCTCAGGAAGCTCTGCCTGAGCTCCTTATTCAAAATCTCCAGTCCCAGCTGGATACGGTGGCTCATGCCTATAATCCCAGCACTTTGGGAGGCCGAGCTAAGAGGACTGCCTGAGCCCACAGATTCGAGACCAACCTGGGCAACTTGGTGAGACCTCATCTCCACAACAAATAATAACAAAAAAAATTAGACAGATGTGATGGCACACACCTGTAGTTCTAACTACTTGAAAGGCTGAGGTAGAAGATCACCTGAACCCAGCAGGTCGAGGTTGCGGTGGCCGTGAGCGTGCCACTGCACTCCAACTTGGGTGACAGAGTGACTCTGACTCAAAAAAAAAAAAAATCCCCAGTCCCCTTCCCTGGTTTATTTATTTTTTCTCCATAGCATTCATCACTGTCAGGCAGACTACATTAAAATGTACCTAGTTTGTTTGCATCTGTCTCCCCACTAGGACATAAGCTTTATGAAAGCAGGGGTTTCTGTCTTGGATACCTAGTACTTGGAAAAGTGGCTGGCACGCAGTATTTGTTGAACTAATTAATTAAATCACTAGAGAGAGTCAATAGATCATTGTATTAACAACAAAAAGTAAGCATATCTTTAGTTTATTCCCTTCCAAAAATGTGAAAATGCTTTTCTTTTTCTAAATATTTCCAAATGCATGTATGTGAGGTTTTTTTTGTTTTATTTTGAGTTGGAGTCTCACTCTGTCGCCCAGACTGGAGTACAGTGGCCACTCCCAGCCACCGCAGCCTCGACCTGCTGGGATCTGGCGATCCTTCCGCCTCAGCCTTCTGAGTAGCCAGAATTACAGGCGCGCGCTACCACGCCTGGCTGATTTTTTTGATTTATTGTAGAGATGAGGTCTCACCTGCCCAGGTGGGTCTCAAACCGCGGGCTCAGACAATCCACTCACCTCAGCCTCCCAAAGGCGCGGGATTAGAGGCTGAGCCACTGAGCCTGGCTGTATGTGAGTTTTGATAACAATGAACTATTTCAGATACCTAACTAATTAGTAAGGTGTCAAAAAATAAATAATGATCTAAATAATCTGCAAGAATGAGAAAATACAAAATTGTTTTGGGGTGGTTTGATGGATTATAGTTATTTATTTGTAATTACAAACTCAGCATCAAAAAAGACTATACAAGTTGGGCTCGGTGGCTCAGCCTGTAATCCCGCGCCTTTGGGAGGCTGAGGTGAGTGGATTGCCTGAGCCCATGGGTTCGAGACCCGCCTGGGCAGGCGAGACCTCATCTCTACAATAAATCAAAAATCAGCCAGGCGTGGTAGTGCGCGCCTGTAATTCCGGCTACTCGGAAGGCTGAGGTGGAAGGATCGCTGGAGCCCAGCAGGTCGAGGCTGCGGTGGCCGGGAGCGGCCACTGCCCTCCAGTCTGGGGGACAGAGTGAGACTCCAACTCAAAAAAAAAAAAAAAAAAAGACCATACAGCAAACATCTGAAGAAGAAATTCAGATAACTGAACAGAGCTGGGAAACAGACCCTGGAACATACAAGATGTTTTTGTTTGATAAAGATGGTATGACAATTTAGTAGAGAAAGGAAAGAGCACAGTGTGCTCGATAAATTATTAATAACTTGGAAAAATTAAGTTAGATTCTCACCTCATTCCACACATTAAAATACATTCCATATTGATTAAAGAATCAGACACTTTTGAAATCATTAAACCAGAAGAAAATATATGAGTATCTATCTACTCTTAGGATAAGACAGACTTTCTACAATAATAGCAATGGAAGAGAGATACTAAATGTGATTAAATAACATTTTTTGGTGTGTATCAGAAAACAAACCATAAACAAAGTTCATAGGCAAACGCAGATTAGGAAAAGCATTTTCTTTCTTTCTTTTTTTTTTTGAATTGGAGTCTCACTCTGTCGCCCAGACTGGAGTGCAGTGACCGCTTCCGGCCACCGCAGCCTCGCCTCCTGGGCTCCGGCGAGCCTTCCGCCTCAGCCTTCCGAGTAGCCGGAATTACAGGTGCGCGCTACCACGCCCGGCTGATTTTTTGATTTATTGTAGAGAT
>NW_007097297.1:13451-18665 GCF_000164805.1 Carlito syrichta
CCGCGGGCTCAGGCAATCCACTCCCCTCAGCCTCCCAAAGGCGCAGGATTACAGGCTGAGCCACCGAGCCCGGCTAGGAAAAGCATTTTCAACATACATAGTGGATAAAGGGTTAATAGTCCTGTCTGTAAAATTCTCTTAACAATCTCTAGAGGCCGGGAGTGGTGGCTCAAGCCAATAATCTTTGGGAGGCTGAGGTGAGAGGATTACTCCAGAGCAGCCTGGGCAACTTGGCAAGACCTCATCTCTACAACAAATTAAAAAAAAAAAATTAGCCAGGCACGATGGCCCACGCCTGTAGTTCCAGCTACTTGAAAGGCTGAGGTGGAAGGATCACCTGAGCCCAGCAGGTTGAGGTTGCGGTGGCCTTGAGTGTGCCACTGCACACCAGCCTGGGCGACAGAGTGACTCTGACTCAAAAAAAAAAACAAAAAACAAATCTCTGGTCCCTTTCCCTGGTTTATTATTTTTTTCCTCCATAGCATTCATCACTGTCAGACAGACTACACTAAAATGTACCTAGTTTGTTTGCATCTGTCTCCCCACTAGGACATAAGCTTCATGAAAGCAGGGGTTTCTGTCTTGGATACCTAGTACCCGGAAAAGTACTGGGTTCGAAACCAGTCTGGGCAAATTAGCAAGACCTCATCTCTACAGTAAATTGAAAAAAAAAATTATCTGGGTGTGGTGCTGCATGCCTGTAGTTCTGCTACTTGGAAGGCTGAGGCAGAAGGATCACCTGAGCACAGCAGGTTGAGGCTGCGGTGGTCAGGAGCATGCCACTGTATTCCAACCTGGGTAAAGAGTGAGAGTCCAACTCAAAAAACAAACAAAAAAACAATCTGTAGGAAAAACATCAAGAGGAAAGTCAATCAGATAAAGGTCATAAATGGACAACTCATAAAATAAGAAATTCAGATATCCAGTTAAGGTGAAAAATCTTGCGATGTCACTAACACCAGGCACAGTATCTCACGCCTGCAATCCCAGCCCTTTGTGGGGGGCGGAGGAGAGAGGATTGCAACATGATGAGACCTCATCTCTACAGTAAATCAAAAAATGAGCCAGGCATGGTGACGCATGCCTGTAGTTCCAGCTACTTGGAAGGCTGAGGCGGAAGGATCGCCTGAGCCCAGTAGGTCGAGGCTGCGGTGGCTGTGAGCATGCCACCGCACTTCAGCCTGCGTGACAGAGTGAGACTTAAAAAAAAAAAAAAAAAAAAGAGCGTGGGTGGTGAAAAGGGCTAAATCATGGCCCCCGGGGGTATGTTCATGTCCTCCTGCTGGAACCTACGGATATTACCTTATGTGGCAAAGACTTTGCAGTTGTGATTAAGTTAAGGATTTTGAGATGGAGAGATTACTCTGGATGACAAGGACGGGCTCTAAATGCCATCATAAGCATCTCTATGAGAGGGAGCCAGAAGGATTATTTCACACACATTCAGAGGAGGAGATGGCAACTCAAATATGGAAGTGGAGGTTGCCATGGCGCAGCCACAAGCCAAGGAATGCTGGTGACCACCAGAAGCTGAAAGAGGCAAGGAACCGGTTCCGCCTTAAAGTCTCCAGAGCAAACATGATTCTGCTAATGCCTTAGTTTTAGCCCCTTGAAACTGATTTCAGACCTCAGCCTCCAGAACTATGAGAGGATACATTTCTGTTATTTTAAGATACTAAATTTGTCAGGTGCAGTGGCTCACGCCTGTAATCCCAGCACATTGGGAGGCGGAGGCGGGAGGATTGCCTATGCCCAGGGCTCAGACTAGCCTGGGCAACATGGCACAACCTCACCTCTACAATAAATAAATAAAAAACTAGCTGGGTGTGGTGGTGCACGCCAGTAGTTCCAGCTACTTGGAAGACTGAAGTGGAAGGATCGCTTGAGGCCAGCAGGTCAAGGCTGCGGTGGCCGGGAGCGTGCCCCTGTACTCCAGCCTGGGCGATAGCATAAGACTCCAACTAAAAAAATAAATAAATAAAAATAAAACATTTATAGTTATTTGTAACAGCAGTCATAGTAATATACTAAGGTGGGGATTATCTCCAGATGGGTTCCACAGTGGACGGATGGGGTGATGACCTGGCCTTTCCTCTGGTAGCCTGTAAATGTCTGTAGATCTTTTCTCTGGTGCCCATCAGCTGCTTCAAAATGACTCGTCAGCCTCCTGCCTGGAGTGTAGGCCAGTGGCCAGTGTTCTGGGAGCTAAGCGGGGGAAGGATCCCACAGTGCGTAGACATTCATTTCATTTCCATTTTCAGTAAAGGCTGTGTCCTGACAGTGCTTGGAGGCCCCTGAGTCCAGGTCCCTGGTACAGTGTCCACAAAATGACCCCCCCCAGTCTCCTGGAGGGATGTGGGAAGGAGAGTTGCCTGACAGTTGAGGTGAGGCAGGGACCTGGGACGAAGATGTTCAACCAGACCTCCTGCTTTCAGATCCCCCTGCCACTCTCCCATCACAGGTGCCCGATGCCTTCATTTCCCCAGCTTTTTTTTTTTGAGTTGGAGTCTCACTCTGTCGCCCAGACTGGAGTGCAGTGACACACACCTGGCCACCGCAGCCTCGATCTGCTGGGCTCCAGCGATCCTTCCGCCTCAGCCTTCCAAGTAGCTGGAACTACAGGCGCCTGCTACCACGTCCAGCTAATTTTTGATTTATTGTAGAGACGAGTTCTTGCCAAGTTGCCCGGGCGGGTCTCGAACCCGCGGACTCAGGCAATCCACTCGCCACGGCCTCCCAAAGTGCTGGGATTACAGGCTGAGCCACCGAGCCCGGCCAATTCCCCAGCTTTTCTGGTGTTCTGTGGAGCAAATCGGGCCTGCGGCTCACCGGCAAGCCCTCTCCTGGTCCGGCACGCGGGGCTCCTGGTCCTTCCACCCTGCTAGGTCAGCTGCCCCGCCTCCAGACCACTTCACATCTTCCAAAACCATGTCATCTTCTCTTGTTGGCTGCTGGCTTTTCTCTTGTCCCTTTGTGTATGAGTGTGTGTATATAAATCAGTTTCACGGGAGGGGGGGCGGATTGTGAGATGGAGCGGGGTCCCCCTCTTAGGGTCCTACAGCCTCCCCCAAATATAAAAATTGTCCTAAATCTTAAATGCCTTCCAAAAAATTCCACACATCTAGCTAGCCCTGAGAAGTAAATAAACAACTTAATAAATAGTAGCTGAAAACAATAGCCAAGAAAACTAAAATCACAGAATGTTTGGTTCCCCTATAGAAACTAAAGATAACATCTTACCATATGTCTCTGAGATGTTTTTCAGAAACCTGGACCCCCACCAAACCAATCTTGTTGGCACATAGACCTCAAATAAGGGGGAACCGGAGACTGAGCTCTAACCACGTACTTTGTTCTAAATTTCTTCCTTAGAGACCTAAAAAAAGTCACACTCACAAGCCAGCACTAACATTCTTTTCTACTGACCCCAAATTTTTAAACAAAGCTTCTCTTCCTTAACCAACTGCAAATTAGAAAATCCTTAAATCTACCTATGGCCTGTACACCCTTGCTTCAAGATATCCCACCCTTTTAGGCCAAAACCAGTATTGAACTTCCGTATGTTAATTTATCACTTAGCCTTTAACTTCTGCTTTCCTAGAATTTACCCCCTGCCTTTAAAAACCCTGACCTACAAGCCGTTGGGGAGCTCAGGCCTTAAACATTGGCTGCCTGATCCTCCTTGCTTGGTACCCTGCAGATAAATGCCTTCCTTTCTACAGCTGTAAACCTCAGTGTAGGTATCTTGTTTTACTGCTCCAGGTGAGGAGACCCCAGTTTACTTCCATAACCTTAGTTATGTCTTTCTTATTTGATGGGAGAGGGACGAAGACGAATATGTATGTTCAGTTGACCCTGGCAGCAAGCAGTTACGACATCACGCTTATCCCCTACTGGGTGATACTTTATTACCTTTGAAATACTTGATTAAAATGAACGCTGTGAGTTAATAACGACTTGTTTACTATTAGCAAACGGTGACCCGATTACAAGTAATTTTCTTTGAGTTCAGGTAGGCGCAGGACAAGCTGTCTGGTATGTGAACACGCACAAGGTAGCAGATTCGGACCGTTTTTTGCCAGGGCTCTCGTTGCCTTGATGAAGAAAATTTTTCAAGATCCTTACTCTGCTGCTTTCACTGATATCACCTCATCCATTCCATTTTATAAATAAAAGTGATTCACTAATTTGGAACATCCTGTCTTTCAAAAAAGTAAGAAGACTACTTTTATGGAAAATGTGCCAATGCAAAGAAATAGCCCAGGGCTGTGATTCATGTCTGTCCTAAACATGAATTCCCAGAGCAAACTCGAGGTTTGGTTAAGATCCATGAACTTGTAAGCCGCGGAGAGGAAGCTCTTTTGATCCCAGCAGTGGGAGATGGTGGCATGCAGAGTGAGTGTGGCAGAAAAAGCAATGTGTACTGGGAGGACATTGTCTCAAATCTTCTTGTGAAGAATGCTTTAATCTTTAGGCCATTTAATGTGCCATTAAGCTTTTATCTGAAAACTCGTTTAGTTGATTTTATCATTGGGTTTAATTGTTCTAGAAATTAACATCATGGTCACGGAACTGTTATAGAATCAACTACTCTATTAGGGTTGACTTTGATAATGATCTTGACTACCATTCACTGACTGTTTTCTGGCACCAAGCACAGTGCTCAGTGACTGACAGACTCATTTAACCCTCACAACTCGGTGAGGTAGTATTAATTTGTCGTCTCTATTTGACAGGTCAGGACATGGCAGTTGACTGCCCAAGGTGACAGTTCTTAAGAGATAGAGGGCCAGGCATGGTGGCTCAAGTGGCTCCCAGCACTTTGGAAGGCCGAGGTGGGAGGATCATTTGAGCCAGGAAGTTTGAGGCTGCAGTGAGATATGATTGTGCCACAGCACTCCAGCCTAGGTGACAGAGTAAAACACTGTCTCAAAAAAAAAAAAAAAGCCGGGCACGATGGCCCACACCTGTAATCCCAGCATTTTGGGAGGCGGAGGCGAGAGGATTGCCTGAGCCCACGGGTTTGAGACCAGCCTAAGCAACATGATGAGACCTCGTCTCTACAATAAAAATTAACTGGATGTGGTGGTGCACGCCTGTAGTTCCAGCTACTTGGAAGTCTGAGGCAGAAGGATCGCCTGAGCCTAGCAGGTTGAGGCTGTGGTGGCCATGAGTGTGCCACTGAACTCCAGCCTGGGTGACAGAGTGAGACTC
>NW_007097297.1:18726-21010 GCF_000164805.1 Carlito syrichta
AAAAAAAAAAAAAAAAAAAAAAGAGCCAAGACTCTATGGTGACCTCAAAACCTGGGCTTTGTGCTGTTCTGCCCGGTGAGTGAGCATCATCAGGCATGTTGCTTAAGGTCTTTAGACAGGAGGGAGTTGTCTGGGGCCCAAGCCAAGTGGTCGATATTGAGTTGCCTTTGGAGTCACAACTCTCCATGATGACTGAGGCTTGTTCGTAGGGCCAGGTTTGCCCACTTGGTCCCCTTTGCAGTAGGATGAGTTCATATACAAGAGGCTTCTGTCTCCTGGGAGTCCCACTTACTGGTCTTGCCTTTTGGGTCCCAATAGTATTTTTTTTTTCTTTTTAGTTGGAGTCTCCCTCAGTCACCCAGACTGCAATGCAGTGGCCGCTCCCGGCCACCCACAGTCCTACCTGCTGGGCTCCGGCGATCCTTCCGCCTCAGCCTTCCAAGTAGCTGGAACTACAGGCATGCACTACCACGCCCGGCTAATTTTTTGATTTGTTGTAAAGATGAGGTCTCGCTAAGTTGCCCAGGCGGGTCTCGAACTCACAGGCTCAGGCAATCCACTCACCTCAGCCTCCCAAGGCGTGGGACTACAGGCTGAGCCACCGAACCCGGCTTTTTATTTTCTTTTGAGTCAAAGTCTCACTCTGTCACCAGGCTGGAGTGCAGTGGTATGCTCATAATCACCGCAGCCTTGACCTGCTGGGCTCAGGTGATCCTTTTGCCTCAGCCTTCCAAGTAGTTGGAACTTACAGGCATGTACCACCACACCTGGCTAATTTTTAAAAAAATTTACTGTAGATATAAGGTCCTGCCAAGTTGACGAGGCTGATCTCAAACCCATGGGTTCAGGCAATCCTCTTGCCTCCGCCTCCCAAATTGCTGGGATTACAGGTGTGAGCCACTGTATCCGGTCCTCAATAGTCTTAAGAGTCTTATGCTAGATGGGGGCACTTTAGGCTCAAATCTGGGAGCCTCGCTTCACTGGCTTTTCCTAACTTGCCATATTTTCCCCTGGGACACCTTTAGGATGTAAGAACTTCCATTTTTTTCCTCTGCAAAGCCTCTTTGTAAAAAGTTAGACTTAACCAAGTCTAACTAACTTCTAAAGAAGTCATTGCATCTATTCCCCAAGTCATTTTGGATACTCATGTGTGTGAGAGCCTACACCAGTGGGCATTGTTGAGGGTATAAAGGCAAGTGAGATCTTTTATCGGTGTTCTCCCTGCCTTTCAAGAGGGCAGGAACTCTCTAATGTCAATACCCACCTAACATGTGTACATACAAGCACACACAGACTTTCACATGTTAAATGAGAGTCTATGATTCACAAGGTAGGTGGCTGACTAGTGTGGGAAAAAATGATTTAGCATGCACAACTTGAAACGTGGTGCCCCAAGTTAACTAATGACTCAATTTAATACTATCTGTTAATAGAAGCACATGTACCTTGATGGAGATAAACAGACAGAAGGATGGAAACCTGGCTGAAAATAGAACTCAGGAAATAGAGGGGAGAGATTTAAAAATACATATAAATATAGTTAGTATCCACAGAGAGATGAGAAAGAAAAAAATATTTTAAACAGGGTTCTATGTTTAGCCAAACTAACAATCAATTGTAAAGACAAAGATTTTCAAACATGCAAAAAAAAAAAATCATACAAATTACCTCCCAAATACCATTTTAAAAGATGCTACTGGTGATACGATACAACAAACAAAGGAGTAAGTCCAGAAAAATGAAGGCATGGGACCTAGGAGAAAGTGGATGCAGTCTGGGAGAGCAGAAGTGAAGAGATGGTCCAGGTTGACCACTGCAAAGCAGACTGAGAGAAAAATCAATCCATATTGAGAAAGAAAATAGCTCTAGAAGAAACGTCTCTAAGGAAAAAGGGACTCAAGAACAGCTGATATGATGTGGAAACTAATGAAGAAAATGTGTTTAGCAAAAGGTGCAAGTGAAAAAACAAGGCACTAACTAACTTCAGGTAAAACAAAAGGCTGTACAAAACAAGAAATAGTATTTTATAACTTTGTTCTGCAAGGAATAATATTTATTTAGCAAAATTGGTTCTCTATCACTTTCATTAACTTCATGAAATCCTGCATTGTGGGGTAAAATTTGCATTTTCACTTTGAATTGGATTTGCACTTTATTTGTGTTGTATTGTTGGATGATTGTCTAATAATGATGGAGCAAAACTTCTTTTTTTTTTTTAGTTGGAGTCTCACTCTGTTGCCCAGACTGGAGTGCAATGGCCATTCCCGGCCACTGCAGCCTCCAC
>NW_007097297.1:21030-21905 GCF_000164805.1 Carlito syrichta
TTTTTTAATCCAGTCCTCTTTTGATGGGCAGCATGGTTGTTTCCAGGTTCTTGCTATTGTGAACAATGCTGCGATAAACATACGTGTGCAGGTATCTTTTTTATAGAGTGATTTGTGTTCTTCAGGGTATATTCCCAGTAGGGAGATTGCAGGGTCATATGGAAGGTCAATTTTTAGAGCTTTTAGGAATCGCCACACTGCTTTCCACAGAGGTTGCACTAGCTTACACTCCCACCAGCAGTGTAGAAGTGTTCCCTTTTCACCACACCCTCTCCAGCAGCTGTTATTTTTTGAGTTGTTGATAATTGCCATTCTGACTGGAGCGACAAAGCCCCCACCACCTACCAGTGGGGAGAAGAGAACCTATTCAGTAAATGGTGCTGGGAAAACTGGTTGACCACATGCAGAAGATTGAAACAGGACCCTTATCTATCCCCATGCACAAAGGTTAACTCCAAATGGATCAGAGACCTAAATGTAAAACCTCAAACCATAAGAACCTTAGAAAAGGAAGGAAATACTCTCATGGAAATCGAACTGGCATCCAATTCCTGTACAAAACCCGAAACCCACAGGACTTAAGAGAGAAGATAGACAAATGGGACCTTATTAAACTGACAAGCTTCTGCAAAGCCAAAGAAACCATCAAGAGAGCAGGAAGACAGCCTACAGACTGGGAAAAAGTCTTTGCCAACTCTAGGTCTGACAAAGGCTTAACATCCTGGATCTACAAGGAACTGAAACGTACTGAAAAGAAGAAAACAAACAACTCCATTATAAAATGGGCAAAAGATATGAACAGACACTTCACAAAAGAAGACATTTGAGAAGCCAACAAACACATGAAGAAATGCTCAACCTCACTAATCATCAGG
>NW_007097297.1:21925-23869 GCF_000164805.1 Carlito syrichta
CGGGATTACAGGCTGAGCCACCGAGCCCGGCACAAAACTTCTTACAAAGACACAAACCTGTCTGCAATAATGAAGCATGGAAGGATATTTGAATAGGATATAATTTTATCAGTGATCGGTTCATTGGTTAATTTTTTTGTGATATGCCAACTTTTGCTTACATGCACAACTTCGCTAGGCAATAACATTGGTATTGAATACTCAGATTTTTAAAAATGCTATGATAAGACTCAATGCATGAAGTCATTTCTAAATTTTGGCATCTATTTATATGGATTGTAGAAAACATGAATTACTGAGATTACATGCACATTCTTGATACATTTTACCAAAACTTTAAAAAAAAGTATTAGACTAATGTACATCTCTGTGAGCAGTCAAGAGTTTGCCCATTTCACCAAATCTGCATACATCTTTACCGTTATTTTTTAAAATATTTAGCTTGATAGTAAAAGTGATATCTTGTTATTTTAATTTAATATATTTGATTGATTTGAGGTTATGCATTCCAATGAACATTTCTTGATCAGTGCGTAACTTGTGCATAACCTGTACATTTTCTGGTCACGGTCTTTGCCCAGTTATCTATTGTATGGAGTTTTAGTATTCCTCTTTGTTGATTTGTATAAAATCTATAGTGAAGAGATATTAACCCTTATATTTGTTGATGTTTGTTTGTTTCTTTTTTTGAGTTGGAGTCTCACTCTGTCGCCCAGACTGGAGTGCAGTGGCCGCTCCTGGCCACCGCAGCCTCGACCTGCTGGGCTCCGGTGATCCTTCCGCCTCAGCCTTCTGAGTAGCCGGAATTACAGGCATGCGCTACCACGCCCGGCTGATTTTTAGATTTATGATAGAGATGAGGTCTCACTGCCCAGCCGGGTCCTGAACCCGCCGGCTCAGGCAATCCACTCACCTCAGCCTCCCAAAGGCGCGGAATTACAGGCTGAGCCACCGAGCCCGGCTTATTTGTTGATGTTTTTCAGAGATTTTTGCCTTTTACTTTTATGTTTTATTTATACAGAAGGTTAAAATATAAAATGTTTATGCCATCAAATTAGGTAATTTGTCATCACCTTCTGGAATATAAGTTCCATGAAAGAAGGGACTGTGTCCGCTTTATTCATCAATGCCCCGCACCTCATATAGTGCTCAAAAAATGTGTTGAATCAAATCGCTGTATCTTTCCTTTATTTCTTCCACCACCTAAAAAAAATTCTCTTCGGAGACATGATGTTCACTTTTGATTTTCTTCTAATTTTTACTTTTGATTTTTAAAAAAGGTTTAGCCCTTTAATTCTTCTGAAATGTATCCTGTATATTGTTGCATGGTAAGGTCATGGTGTCATTTGAGCTCTGTTGACTTAGGACAGGTTGTCGCATTGCTGATATACGTGAAACCTACAATCACCAGAAATCTGACCTGTAGATCTGGTGCAATATAGTACAAACCTATAGACATTCACTCAGTCTCTTGAAGCCCTTTTGAGAACAAGGCTGGTTATAAAAGATACATACAGTCACCCATCTCTCCTTTCTTTCCATGATCTGTGGAAACGAGCTCATTGAAATTTGTTCATCAGTTATGCATATAATCTCAAAGGGCAGTCTATTACAAAATGGGTAGTGACCATATGAAGGCATAGCAGATTACCACGTGGTTTTTTTTAGCTGTAAAATGTATTTTAACTTTGAACGTGAAAATCTTCTAGGAGCTCATGTGCCCAAAGACCTCTGGGAGTAGTGGAACCTTTCTCAATTGTTAAAACCAAAGAAAAGAAGCAAAACACACAGCCTTCTTTGTCTTGGGATTTGGTTGAATTGCATTTTGTCCCCATGTACAGGTGGCTCTCAAGAGAAACAGCTGGTAAAAAATGTCACTGGTTGTAAAACTTTTTTTTTTGAGTTGGAGTCTCACTCTGTCACCCAGACTGGAGTGCAGTGGCC
>NW_007097297.1:23889-77462 GCF_000164805.1 Carlito syrichta
CCACACCTGGCTAATTTTTTTATTTATTGTAGAGATGAGGTCTCGCCAAGTTGCCCAGACGGGTCTCAAACTCACAGGCTCAGGCAATTCACTCACCTCGGCCTCCCAAAGTGCGGGATTACAGACTGAGCCACCGAGCCCGGCCGTAAGATGGTTTTTAATCTTCACATTGCCAAGATAAGGTTGTATACTTACTGATTATTATAGTTATTGTTGGAATAATCATGGATTATGAATCAGCATAATTTTTTGTCCACAGAAAAGACTGCAAAGAGAGTATTTATGTGTGCCTTTTGGGGTAGATACTAGTGGCCATATTCTACTATAAGGAAAAAGGGCCTTTTTTCACCCACAGAAAGTACGCTGAAAACTTCTACCAGTCACCATTTGCTTTTAGCTCCTTGTTAAGGACCAAACCCCACAAATCACTCCTACCAGTATGTTCTTAAAGAGGAAAAAAGGGTTGGGTGCAGTGACTCGTGCCAATAATTCCAGCACTTTGGGAGGCCGAGGTGAGAGAATTGCCTGAACCCACAGGTTCGAGACTAGACTGGGCAACTTGGTGAACCTCATCTCTACAACAAATCAAAAAATTAGCCAGGCAGGGTGGAGTGTGCCTGAGTTTCCAGCTACTTGGAAGGCTGAGGCAGAAGGATCACCTGAGCCCAGTAGGTCGAGGCTGCGGTGGCTGTGAGCATGTCATTGCACTCCAGCCTGGGTGACAGAGTGAGACCCCAACTCAAAAAGAGGAAAAAAACAAACTGCAACAAATCCTAGTCATTTCTTTCCAAGATAACTGAACAAAGGAAAACTTGTCATTTGTGGTTATTCCTCCCCCTTGAGTTGACTTTATTGCTTTTATAAATGACCTAAATATATCTCTGGCTCTACCAAAAAAAAAAAAACAAAAAACAAAAACCTGCATAATTGTATTCCCTTCTGAATGTGTTCCAAAATGTGGGCATTAAGGGTATGATATTCTGCACAACTTCTTGACTTCCATTTATTACTCACATTAGAATAAAGGTGAGTGAGGAAGATTTTAATTTTTGAAATCTTTTCTTCCAAATATCTACTTGTCATGTGAACTATTGAGACTCACTGCTTTTCTTGTCTGTTGCTGGTGGGTGTATACATTAATATAACCCCTTAAAAAGCAGTTTGCATGTATGTATTAAGATATAAAAACTGTTTATGTCTTTTCACCCATTAATTTCACCCAGTCCTAAAGTAAGCATCTTAAAGGTAGAAATATTTATCTGTACAAATATATCATCAAGGGACAATTTGTAATAACAAGATAACAGCAACAAATTAATATCAGCAGAAGATAAATCATTTTAAAAGAATATTATCCACTCAAAGGAATATTTTGCAGCTTTTTAAGCAATTATTTTGAAAGTTATAAAATGGCACCCAAAATGTTTCTGATCTAATGTGTAGCGAAAAATGCAGGATAAAAATTGATATGTAGATTATGATTAAAATAATGTAAAAAATCACCAGGCGTGTTGGCTCATACCTGTAATCTCAGCACTTTGGGAGGTGCAGGCGAGAGGATTGCCTGAGCCCAGGGGCTTCAGACCAGCCTGGACAACTTTGGCAAGACCTTGTCTCTACAATAAATCAAGAAAAATTGGCCAGGCATGGTGGTATGCCTGTAGTTCCAGCTACTTGGAAGGCTGAGGCGGAAGGATCGCCTGAGCCCAGCAGGTCAAGGCTGCGGCGGCCGTGATCATGCCACTGTACTCCAGCCTGGGTGACAGAGTGAGATACTGACTCAAACAAACAAAAATATATATAAAAAATAGGAAGTGCATAAAAAATGCTTTTAAAAATATACTGTGGAAACAAAGGGGTCTTACTATGTCACCAAGGCTGGTCTTAAACTCCAAGCAATCCCCTTATCTGGGCCTTCCAAGATGCTGGGATTACAGACATGATCCCCTGTACCCCAGTCTCAGAAAAATGTTTTTAGTGGCTATGCTGAGGTGCTGTGACGAGGGCAGTTGTTTATTTTCTTTCTCTTCAATTGCTTTTACAATTTCTAAAAATATAATTTAAAAAAATAGGCAGTGTTTGAGAAAAGCCTTAAAAATGCTTAAGAGGAAGACATTTTGTTACTTAAGTAAAAATATTCCCACTTACTACTAATAAGAACTCAGTCACTCAGGATGTTTGGGGTCACCAGTGATTTGCTCAGCAGATTCTTTACAGTTATTACTATAGTTGTATATAAAATCAAAAAAAGAGACATACACATCTTTCCTGATAGTAGGAACAAAATTACGCCATGTTAAATGAACATGAGTTTCTTTTATTTGATATGTGAAATATATTCCAATGTGGCTTCTATATTTCTTAAAACCTGACAGGCCTATAAAGAATAAGGAAATGATTAAATAGGAAAAAGTATGTACAGATACAATGCTCGTGATATGATTTGTCTGTTTCAGTCACATTTAATAATACAAGTCTGAAGGTGAGTATCAGACCTGAGGCAAATGCTGTGCCTTAAAACCAGCATTGTGAAGGAATGCTGAATCACTGCAGCTGTTTTTGCATTTAAGGAATTAGTTCAATTAGAAACTAAGCTTGTAGTTTGAAATTCCATGGGGAACAGAAAAATAATTAATAAACACAGTCAGGTTGAATAAAGCAGAAAATTGATTTCTGCTTGAATGGAATCTGGAAGTTAAGATGATTTTAAAGCAGGCCCCAGTCTCAACCTCCTCAAAGAGAATCAGTTCTACTTGTAGGTAACATTTTGGGAAAACTATAACTTTCAAATATAGCTGCAGATATGCTAGAATTTCTAAGAAAAAGATGTTTATCCTGGCAATTTCACTTCCTAAAAAAATCTGTGCCGCTTTTCTGATGGTATTAACATCAGCAGAGTCATATATCGCTGCCGGGCTGTGAGTGAAGAAATTTCCTGCATTTCTTTCTTATAACACTATCTTCACTGGGAACAGGAAAACGGGAATGTATTGGTTTGAATTTTTTCAGTCGCGGCCGGGCGTCGTGGCTCACGCCTGTGATCCCAGCACTTTGGGGGACGGAAGCGAGAGGACTGCCTGAGCCCAGGGGTTCGAGACCACCCTGTGCAACTCGGCAAGACCTCTTCTCTATAATAAATCAAAAAATTAGCCGGGCATGGTGGCATGCGCCTGCGGTTCCAGCTTCTTGGAAGGCTGAGGCGGAAGGATCGCCTCAGCCCAGCAGATCGGGGCTGCAGTGGCCATGAGCTTGCCACTGCCCTCCAGCCTGGGTGGCAGAGTGAGACTCCGGCTCTAACTTTAAAAAAAAAAATTTTTTTTTCAGTTGCAGTAGACAGAAACCCATTTCAAACTAGCTTAGGCACAAAATAAAAACATAAGGGGGGGGTGAGATTTCCTGGTGCACATGGCTTCGGGCACATGAGATAATGTTTGTCTTCCACTTCGGACCGCTCTCGCCAGGAGCTGGGCAAGATGGCCGCCGGCAGGCCCGGACCAGACTCCTCTGATTGGCCAGGCTGGTGTTAGGAGCCTGCCTCTGAACCAATCACCATGATCAGAAGGCCTCCCCCGCCCCCTTTTCCGGGCTGGGTCACGTGCCCCTCACCAGGTCGTGGTGCTGGGCGGGGCTCAAGGGCCTGGGAAACCAAAGAGCACATCGCTCCTTACCCGGACCACAAAAGGAGGGTGTCCTAAGTGGAAGGAATCTCCAGGGGCCAGAGGCATGAAAATAGATGACCTTCCAGATCCCTGTCCTTCAGTGCCCCTCATTCCCCTGGTCCTTCGCTCCTTCTGAAGTTGCTTCTCCTACTGTTAGCAAAGCGCTAGGGAGGTGCAAGAGAAGAGCCTCCCAGTCCAGCCGCTGTGATGCCTAGACAGTAGCCGTTCGGGTTGTCACGCGGCTCTCACACTGGGCAGCAGCCAGGACAGCCAGGACAGCCAGGAGGGGGGTAGTTCGGGGCCGTTGGCAGCCCGGGGTTCAAGTCGGAGGCCCGAAGTGCCTCCGATTTCAAACAGTCGTGGGGCACCTTCTGCTGCCGGGTCTCCTGGAAAGCAGGACGGGGCAGTGAGCACCTACAGCAATTCTGAATGACCTGGGAGTCGCTGGCATGTATGTTCCTGTGAAAGGAACACGCCTTTAGGGTGGACAGGTGTGTGATGACCCGGTGTTGCCCTGTCCACGTGGCGGCCTGATTAGAAACATAGACCATCACAGTTTCTCTCTTTGCAGAAATAAACTCCCAAAGTAGACTTCAGAGGCACGGTCAGTTCTTACTTTTGCAGAGGTGAATAACTTTGGGCCTCTAACGGGTTTGCTTCTACCCAGTCCACCCGCATGCAGGTCTGTCTCCCTTCTCGTCTGAGCTTGTAGATGGGTGTTTACAGAATTATAGAATTTCCCGAGTTGGCTTGGTGCTGCCACCCAACCTCCTCCTGAATTCCCAGAGAAGTGACTCTAGTTTTCCTCTGTACCCACCTCCACACAGTATCCCATCCTTCTTGCTGAAGCTTGTCATCTTTTGGGGGCAGTGTATTCCTGCCTGTCACACTCACCAAATTTGGGGGAGATCATTTTTACCACCCTGTGCAGTGACTTCGTTTATGCTGCTTATTACTTGTGTCTTATGTGTGTATCTATAGACATTTGGGGTCATAAGTGTATTCTGACCTTTCTCTTTTCAGTATGACCAACTGAAAGTTGTTTGTGACTAGGGTAAAGGGAAATGGGCTATGTGCTCTTTCTAAATTCCCTTTAGGTTTCTGACTCTAAAGAAAAACAGCTAGCCAGGTGCGGTGGCTCATGCCTGTAATCCCAGCACTTTGAGGCAGAAGCAAGAGGATTGCCTAAGCCCACAGGTTTGAGACCAGCCTGGGCAGCATGGTGAGGCCTTGTCTTTATAGTAAATCAAAAAATTAGCTGGGCATGGTAGCACATGTCTCTACCAACTACTTGGAAGGCTGAAGCCGAAGGATCACCTGAGCCTGGCAGGTTGAGGCTGCGGTGGCCTTGAGTGTGCTACTGCACTCCAGCCTGGGTGACAGAGTGAGACTCCAACTCAAAAAAGAAAGAAAGAAAAACAGCTGAGAACCAAGTCCTGATACCTTCCAGCACTGAGAACCAAGGTCAGTAACTGGCTCTGGGGCACTAAGTCGTTGGTTTCTAACTCCACTGAGCCTCACTTTCTCATCTGTTAAATGGAGCGAACGCCTCCCACGCCAGGGCTGTTGCGAGGACCAAACGAGAGCAGGTGCATGAACCAACGCTGTGAGCCAGAGATGGCCACAGGAAGGGGGCAGCTCCAGTAGCGACGCCAAGGGTCCGAGGGGAGCTGTGGGTAGGTTGGCAGGCAGGTGGAGCCTGTCTGCTAGACCTGTTTGGGCTGGGCTGGAGAGGAGACCTGAATACCTGCAGCCAAGGGGCTTTAGCCTGCACCTGCCTGCAAGTAGGAAGACTTCAGAACCAAGGCTTGTGGAGATTGGAACTACATGGTGACTTTTAGACATTTATATCTGCAATCAAACTGTAAAACCATTCTCAATGCTTATACACATGTAGAAAGCAGCAGAGTGGTACCTGTTCCCTGTCTACCTGGGTCCTACCTGTCTTCAAGGTATGGCTCAAGTCTCTGCTTCTTCACACCATGCCTACCCCTGCCCCTCACAGCCTTTCCTCACTGCGAGCTCATCATAAGCTCTCCTAGCTGTTACCACTAGCACATTTCGTATTTAGTTCGACTCTAGGACTGTGTATGCTGTTTTGCTGTTGTTCTTAATTCTTGTATTGTGACTCGATTTTTGCCCTTGTCTTCACAGCTAGATTGCAGGCACCCTGAAGTCAGTGATCCTCCACTAAATGTTTTCAACATCTGCCAGAATCCCTGGCCTTAATACTTTGCACACAGCAGGTTTCAGTGAATATTTGTG
This sequence comes from Carlito syrichta, assembly GCF_000164805.1. Classification (NCBI taxonomy): domain Eukaryota; kingdom Metazoa; phylum Chordata; class Mammalia; order Primates; family Tarsiidae; genus Carlito; species Carlito syrichta. The sequence goes on from NW_007097297.1 coordinate 29,814, forward strand.
GATCTGACTTCTTAAGCTTTGTTTTAATGAGGTTGGACACATTCAGCCTAGCAGCAGTCCCCAGCCCCCTGGGACATTCATGGTTCAGAAAGTTGAATGGAAGAGAATTCCTACTGTGAATTTGCCTACAGATTAAGCCATCCCAGCGACCACTAATGATCTGTTCTTTGGTCTTTTCTACTAATTAAATCAGCACAGCTCAGTTAACACTCTTTATTTGATGTTTGCCATGCAGTGCATTTGTCCAGCAGAGTTCAATCCCTCTCTCTAGGCCTGTCCTCAAGATCCTACCCACTTTGGTCAGCTTAACCTTTCACATCATAGCTTCCACACAAACACTTCCTCCAGCCTCCAATGTCCTTCCTTAAGGGGCTTCCTCATGCCTCTGAACCAGATCAGTCTACGCTCTTATATGCTCTCCGCAGCACACTGCGCATCTCTTTGCATGGTAGACCCCACATTTGTGAATTTGGGGGTCAAGGAATGCATTCCCTGCTGGAATATTAGCCCCACGAGAGCTGGAAATGCACACCTATCTTGTCAGTGAGGACTAAGTTCTACCGCCGGGAAAGAGACCTTAAGTAACAATGTCATAAACATGAAAGGAATTTATCTATCTCCTGTATAAAGTCCCTGCAGTAGGTGGTTTAGAGCTGGTGTGGCAAGCTCACAGCATCGGACTCCTCCTGTGGGCTGCTCTGCTGAGCGTAGCTTCCATTCCCAGGGTCCCAAAGAGCAGGAAGCAGGGGCCACTGGCAGGAAGGAGTGCGGGAAAGAGGACAACATGCCCCCTCCTGGAGTATGCACCTTGGAGTCTGTACACATATCTTCCACCTCCATCCTGTGGACCCTGAATTAGTCACTTGGCCGCACCTGGTTGCCAGGGAAGCTGAGAAACTGAATCTTTCTTCTGGGAGTAGATGTGTTCTCTGTTAAAGATTCTAGGCTAAGTGTGGTGACTCACACCTGTAATCCAGGCAATTTGGGAGGCCAAGGCGAGAGGATTGCTTGAGCCCAGGAATTCGAGAGCAGCCTAGGTAACATAGCAAGACCTTGTCTCCACAAAAACTACAAAAGTTAGCTGGGCATAGTGGTGCACACCTGAAGACCCAGCTACTTGGGAGGCTAAGGCGGGAGGCTAAGGCGGAAGGCTCGCCTGAACCCAGGAGGTTGAGGCTGCAATGAGCCATGATTGTGCCAAAGTAATGGGTGGACAGCTATTAGGAGACAATCACACACCACTGTATTTCCAGCTTTTAGCCCTCTCCCTGGATCATTGTATATCAGCTGAATGAAGAAATGAACAGAACATTTGGGTATTCGTTTGCTAGGGCTGCCGTGACAAAGTACCACTAACTGGGTCTTTGTTGTGCCCAGTGAAACAGAAACTTGTTATCTTCCAGTTCTGGAGGCTAGACACCCCAGATCAAGGTTGGCGGTGCTGGTTCCTCCTTGGGGTTGTGAGGAGAAAATCTGTGCCATGCCTCTCTCTAACTCGTGGTGGCTTGCTGGCATTTGCTGGTGTGCCTCAGTTTTTAGTTTTATGCCTACGTTTGTTTTCATGTGGTGCTTTCCCTGTATGCATGTCTCTATGTCCACATTTCCCCCGTTTAATAGAGGACACCAGCCGTATTGGATTCGGACCTGTGATGATGACCACATCTTAATGACCAATTTCCAAATCAGTTCATATGCTGAGGAACTGGGAATTCAAAATTCACAGGGCTGAAGAAATCGGGGAGAGATGCCACTCGGCCTTCAACTTACTCCAACACAACAAAATTTTATAGAACTTGGGAGGACACCTAACAACTTGGGACGGTTTCATCTGCCACACGGTCTTTCAGGCCCCTGCCATGTTGCTTCTCTGACCTTGCCCAGAGCAACACCTGTCTTCATTTCAGAGCAGTGCCATATAGATTAACCAGTTCCATGCTCTCATCCCTGGGGGGTGGAGCGGGGGTGTGCACTGGGGTAGTAGGGTAGGGGAAATCAGTGCTTACCAAAAGCCTACAACATTACACAGCATTATTGCCTATTAGAAGTTGGAACCACGCTTTGGGAGGCCAAGGCAGGAGAATTGCTTGAGCCCAAGAGTTGGAAACCAGCCTGGGCAACAAAGTGAGACCCTATCTCTACACAAAACTTTCACTCAGCTGGATATGGTGGCGTATGCCTGTAGTCCTAGCTACTTGGGAGACTGAGGCAGGAAAATCACTTGGGCCCAGAAGTTTGAGGCTGCAGTGATCTATGATCATGCACTGCACTCTGGGCAACAGTGAGATTTGTCTCAAAAAAAAAAAAAGTTGGAACCAAATGAATGAAGCTTCTTCATGGTGTGACAAATACCCAGGGCCTCTCCAGGAAAGTCTGAATCATTTTTGTTTTTTTTTTAATTGGAGCCTCTGTCACCCAGGCTGGAGTGCAGTGGCATGTTCCTGGACACCACGGCCTTGACCATCTGGGCTCAGGCGATCCTTCCACCTCAGCCTTCCAAGTAACTGGAACTACAGGCGTGCGCCACCACGCCCGGCTAATTTTTGATTTATTGTAGAGACAAGGTCTCACCATGTTGCCCAGGGTGGTCTCGAACCCACAGGCTCAGGCACTCCTCTCGCCTCGGCCTCCCAAAGTGCTGGGATTATAGACTTGATCCACTGCACCCCGCCTCATCATTATTTTTATTTTTATTTTTTTTTTCGAGTCAGAGTCTCACTGTCACCCAGGCTGGAGTGCTGTGGCACACTCACGGCCACCACAACCTCAACCTGCTGGGCTCAGGTGATCCTTCCGCCTCAGCCTTCCAAGTAGCTGGAACTACAGGTGTGTGCCACCATGCCTGGCTAATTTTTTGATTTATTGTAGAGATGAGGTCTCACCAAGTTGCCCAGGCTGATCTCAAACCCTTGGACTCAGGCAATCCTCTCACCTCCACCTCCCAAAGTCCTAGGATTACAGGCGCGAGCCACCTCACCCGGCAAGTCTGAGTATTTTGCAATAAGATGAAAGCTCCTGCCCTTGGTGACATCCTGCAGTCCACTGAGATCACACTTGACAGCCCAGGGCCAGGCGCTATGGCTCACACCTGTAATCCCAGCACTTTGGGAGCCCACGGCAGGAGAATCACTTGAGACCAGAAGTTTGAGACCAGCCTAGGCAGCATAGTGAAATTTCTTCTCTACAAAAAATAAAAGAAAATTGAACCAGGTATGGTGGCATGCACCTGTAGTCATAGCCACCTGGGAGGATTGCTTGTGCCTAGGGGCTTGAAGTTACAGTGAGCTATGATGGTCTCAGTGTACTCCAGCCTGGGTGAGAGTGAGAACTGTCTCTAAAAAATTTTTTTTTTCTTTTTGAGTTGGAGTCTCACTCTGTCACCCAGACTGGAGTTCAGTGGCCACTCCCGGCCACCGCAGCCTCGACCTGCTGGGCGCCGGTGATCCTTCTGCCTCAGCCTTCCGAGTAGCTGGAACTACGGCGCGCGCTACCAGGCCCAGCCGATTTTTGATTTATCGTAGAGACGAGGTCTCGCCAAGTTGCCCAGGCGGGTCTCAAACCTGTGAGCTCAGACAGTCCACTCACCTCAGTCTCCCAAGGTGTGGGATTACAGGCTGAGCCACCGAGCCCGGCTCTAAAAATGTTTTTTAAAAGATAAGTAAAAAAATTTTTTTAGTTTTTTATTTTAAAGATGTGGGGTACAATGCAGGGTATGTATACAAATGTTCATTATGCAGGTAACCTTGTTGATGAGGTGTGCCCCCCTCCCCCGGTAGATTCCCACTCCTACTAATCCTTTTCTTATAGTATTAAGATAATTGTTCAGTGTCTGCTTATGAATGAGAACATGTGATACTCGGTTCTTTGTTTCTGTGATAGATCACTCAATATTATAGACTCAAGTCCATCCAAGTTGCTGTGAAGTTCATAATTTTGTCCTTCTTTATGGCTGTGTAATATTCCATCATGTATGTTATTATTATTATTATTATTATTACTATTATTATTAAAGTAAAATTTAAAAACAAGCAGGGCAACCTCATCGGGTCCCCTCCTGCTCTGGGAGCTATTCTGTTCTTGCAATAAATCCTGCTTTCAAAAACATAAAATAAAAATAAGCAAAAAGCGCCTGAGATCTGGAAACCAGGCATCTATCTCAGCCCTTGCTCAGCACCATCCCAGCCCCTCACACTTTCATTTATTGTTCAGTGGTGCTTTTGCTTGATTCTGCCTAGAACTCTCCCTATCCTATAAATGCCCTGGAGGTTAAGGATAGTATTTTGTTCATCTGTATAGTAATCCCCACAGTCCCTGTTGTTTTAAGTTGCCCTCAAGTAGAAATGCAATTAAATAGAACTTTTCCGAAGGAAAGAGACCCACGTATTATCTCGTCTGGAGGGCGGAGATGCAGTCATGCCCAGAGCTGAGAGATGGGTTCTATCAATGGTTTCCTGTGGCTGAAGTTGACTGTTCTCTCCTGGTCCTGAAAGCTACTGGCCCGGTTTAGGAAAAGGCCCATTTGGTTGTGGAAGAGATGCTTAGTGCTGCCAGGTGAGCTGAGTCCTCCCTCGGCCCATGTGTCCTGTACAACGTGAGACCAGCACTCTGCACCCCGCTCGGCAGCCCCCAGGGAGCAGAGTGCTAAACTGCAAGGAAGAGCAGGACACAGCTCAAATGTCCCTCTTGTTTTAAAGCCCTGCCCATTGCGCTGGGTCCAGACGCGGCACATTCTGAGCCATGTGTCTGCTCAAGGCGTGTTCGGATGGGCGGCAGTGGACACTCTGCAGACACATTCAGAGCTGTTTCCCGGCCATTGCAGTACCGTCCCGTGACCGGTCTCAGCACAGTCACGACTTTGTCATGGCATTCCTGTGGCTTCTGGAATACGAACTTGGCTCTGTGTCTGCTTCGCGAATGCCCCCTCTTAAAGATTCCATCTGCCTCTTGTGGAAAAGCTCTCGATGCTTTCTTCTGGTGCCATGCCTTAGCCCCTCCCATTCGGGTGACCAAGCCCATGCAAGGAAGCTTCTGGCAACACATGATACTTTATCCCGCTGGACACCTGGAGCTGGTGACTGCAACTCTTAGATGGAAGCCAAATTCGACTTGGGAGAAAGGCATGGGTTGCAGTGTTTCTTGGCCCCTCTGCAGATGACTGTCATGGGTGTTGAAGCCACGGTAGCATACTCAGTGTCATCTCTGTCCCCAGCCACTCAAATGGACCATTCCATAAACCAGGCTCTTGTCAGGACCTTCCTGTGGCAACTCTGGGTTCCCAAAGTGAAACTTTTCAAAAGCCAGTGGCATCCAGGACCAGGGGAGAACAGAACAGTCACCTTTCTAGAGTCCCAGAACTTGGTGCTAAGAGAAACCACAGGAAGCTCTTTCTAGCAGGGGTCCTCAACCGGTACCAGTCCATGGCCTGTTAGGAACTGGGTTGCACAGCAGGAGGTGAGTGGCCTGTAAGCAGAGCTCCGTCTACTGTCAGATCAGTGGTGGCATTAGATTCTCATGGGAGCAGAAACCCTATTGTGAACTGTGCAATAGGCTGCAAGCTCCTTATGAGAATTTAATTCCTTATGATCCCTCTCCACCTTCATCTGGGGAAAAAATGTCTTCCATGAAACCAGTCCCTGATGTCAAAAAGGTTGGGGACCACTGGTTTATGGTACTCCTTCCTCAGCTTTTAGAGTTCCACATGGTTATGGCCAAACTGAGCAGGGGCTGCACACACTGTTCCTGTCCATGTCCTCCTGGCTTGTTATTCCTCTGTGTTGACTGTGGCTCTGAGTTCTCCAATGTGGGTGCAGAGCTCACACCAGAGAGCCTGGCCCCTATGGGAACCTCTAGCACAGGCATGTGTCGGTTTGAAAATATTCCTGTTTCCTTTTCTCTGCCGTGAGCTGTAAAATGATGAGACACATTCATTCCTTGATCCTCAGACTTGTATTTGACTGTTAATAGCAGATTCCGTTCATGGTGGATTCGTTGAGAATGGCAGCCCTAATTACATCGCTGTGCCACCTGCCAGAGACCGCCAGAAGCCTTGCTCTTACATCCCATGGAGGAGAGGCCGGGCACGATGGCTCACACCTGTAATCTCAGCACTTTGGGAGGCCGAGGCGGGAGAAATACTTGAGCCCAGGAGTTCAAGATTAGCCTAGGCAACATAGCGAGACCTCATTTCTACAAAAAATTTTAAAAATCAGCCAGGATGGCGGTATGCACCAATAATCCCAGCTATGTGGGAGACTGAAGTGGAAGGATCTCCTAAGGCCAGGTGGTTGAGGCTGCAGCTAGCTGTGATCGGGCCACTACACTCCAGCCTGGGTGACAGAGTGAGACCCCGACTCAAAAAAAAAAAAAAAATCCCATGGATGGGCTGCAGTCTAGTGCTTGTTCTGTCAAACTCACTGGGCTCATTTGTGACCAGCTCTACATGTTATAAAGACCTAACAGGACACACGTGTCTATTATCACCTTGCTGCTATCATTTTTTCTACTTTCTTTTTTCCTTGACTCAACTTCCATATCCATTTATCTACATACGATGTATCTTTTTTTTTCTTTCATATGTTGGGAGCACTCACGTTCATTGAAGATAATTAGGAAATTCAGATAAGCAAAAAAATTTGTTTTTTTCCTTTTTGTTCAATATGCCACTACTAAGAGAAAACTATTCATGAACACCTTGGGATAATTCCATTCCAAGTTTGTTTTATGCACTTTTTTTTTGAGTTGGAGTCTTATTCCGTCACCCAGACTGGAGTGCAGTGGCAAACTTCCAGCCACGGCAGCCTCAACCTGCTGGGCTCAGGCGATCCTCCTGCATTAGCCTTCCAAGTAGCTGGAACTACAGGCAAGCGCTACTGTGCCGGCTCTTTTTGATTTATTGTAGAGACGAGGTCTCGCCAAGTTGCCGGGTAGTCTTGAACCCGCGGGCTCAGGCAATTCACTTGCCCCAGCCTCCCAAAGTGCGGGATTACAGGCTGAGCCACTGAGCCTGGCCTTTACGCACATTTTTAAGCTTGCATTTTCACTTAATGATATTTAGGAATAGCTTTTGTGTCTAGAAAAATTGATCAACCCTGGACAGCTGGATGGAAGTGTTATAATTTCTTTAACCAGGCTCATGTCTCTGGGCATTTTGTTTATTTCTTATTTTTCACTTTTGGAAACGTTGTTACAGTGAATGTTTTTGTGGCTAAATATTTGCTCACATTCTCAATTGTTTTCTTAGGGTAAATGCCTAAAAGTGGAACGGCTGGGTCAAAATAATAAACATATATTGTTTTTAACTTTGTACTGTGAAAACTTTAAAAATAAACAAAACTTAGGAGACCAGATTGAACCCTTAGCTACCTGTTCAACAATGCCCAGCTCTAGGCCAATGTTTGGTCTAGACTCCCACCCACTTCCCCCAATTTCTGCATGATTTAAAAGCAGATCCAAGACATTATGCTAGAAAAAGAGTTTATGCTGTGTCCTGCCCCGTCCCACCCCTGAGGCAATGAGCACTGGCCACTTGAAAATGGGAGAGGAAAACAAGTGAACTACTGGGAACAAAAAGGTTACCATCGTGTCAGCATGATCCTGGGTGGTGTTGGGCTGTTCCCATCTTCCCAACTTTCCACAGGGAAAGTCATAAAGAAGAGATACACATGTTCAATGAGTGAACTGGGGGGAACTTCATTTATAATCAAGTACATTCTAATTAAAACAGTGAGATTCTTGGAGGGAAGGGGGTTCTAAAAATAATTAACAAAGGTGAAGGAAGGAAGAAGAAGAAAGAAAGAAAGAAAAAGAAAGAAAGAAAGTCTAGCCAGGCTAGGTGGCTCAGCCTGTAATCCCGTGCCTTTGGGAGGCTGAGGTGAGTGGATTGCCTGAGCCCGCGGGTTCGAGACCCGCCTGGGCAGCGAGACCTCATCTCTACAATAAATCAAAAAATCAGCTGGGCGTGGTAGCGCATGCCTGTAAATTCTGGCTACTGGGAAGGCTGAGGCGGAAGGATCGCCGGAGCCCAGCAGGTCGAGGCTGCGGTGGCCGGGAGCGGCCACTGCACTCCAGTCTGGGCGACAGAGTGAGACTCCAACTCAAAAAAAAAGAAAGAAAGAAAAGAGAAAGAAAGAGGGAAGGAGGAAGAAAGTCATAGCTTTAACCAGCACAGGCACTCTTATATGATGCCAGCAGAAGTATAAATTGATCACCCTCTGGATTGCACTGTGACAAGAAGCGACTTAGAAACATCTATGCTGGCCGGGTGCAGTGGCTCACGCCTATAATTCCAGCACTTTGGGAGGCCGAGGTGAGAGGATTGCCTGAGCCCATGGGTTTGGGACTAGCCCGAGCAACTTAGTGAGACGTCAACCCTACAATAAATGAAAAAATTAGCCGGGCATTGTGGTGTATGCCTGTAGTTCCGGTTGCTTGGAAGGCTGAGGCAGAGGGATCGCCTGAGTCCTGCAGGTCGAGGATGAGGCGGCCGTGAGCATACCACTGCACTCCAGCCTGGGCAGCAGAGTAAAACTCCAACTCAAAAAAAATAAAATAAAACCTCGTTCACCCTTTTATGCTAATTTCATAGCATTGTGCATATATCAGTGAATTGCTGTGAATACTTTCTTGGACTAAGATCGCATGTGTGGCATTTATACGATAACGTGTGTTTTATACAGCTAATAGTGCAAAGTAGTGAGTCGAGATTAATAGAGGAACAAGCATGACATCATGCTGCATTGAGGGGGTGGGGAACCTGAATCTGGGGAGGGACCCCGGGGGCATCAAGGACCCTGGCAGGGACAAGAGGGGACTGGTGCGGGTCACCCCATCTCCTTCATCCTCACAGTCGGGCCCAGCACAGGGAGGCAGGTATCAGTCCCATTTCACGATGACTCCTCCCCCAGTTCATACCTGAATTAGATCTCTCGAGCCCACATAGCACGCTGACTCATATGTTTGTGGAAGGCCAATAAAGCCTTAAAATATCTCAAATATTAGTGATGATGGAAACACTTTTTTTCCCTCAATGTTTCACAGCATGAAGGCCCGGGACCAGGTCATTATAATGTGAAAACACCTTTAACAAGTTCTGTCACTTCCTGTTTTCAATCCAGAGTACCTCGATTCTTGTCCAGCTATTCAGTAAGTATTCTGGAAGACTCCTCCACCCCAGCTGTGGTCATGTGGTAGGTTTTCTGGCTCTGTGTGCATGTATGTATATGTGGGTGGGTGGCCATGAGCGGAGCAGGGATGGATTGGGAGAATGACTGTCGTATAAAGTTGCTGGCCAAGGCAATGAGTGAAGAACCCAAACACCTGGACGTCCTAGGTCAGCACCATGCTCAGAGTGACTCCAGGCTCGAACACAGCTATAATACATCACGGGTCCACTTGAAAGCAGCTGCCAGTGTTACGACCTGGTTGCTTTACTTGGGGACACCCTTACTGAACTGAGGCAAACGTGCGGGGCTGCCTCCAGCCAGCCAGCACGACCGTGTGTGTGTGTGTGTGTGTGTGTGTGTGTGTGTGTGTGTGTCTTCGTGTGTGTGTTTTCTGGGAGCCCAAGGAAGCAAAGAGTTGAAGCAAAAACATTAATTTTTTAATTTTTAATTTTTTTTTTCTAGTCGGAGCCTCACTCTGTCACCCAGACTGGAGTGCAGTGACCGCTCCCGGCCACTGCAGCCTCGACCTGCTGGGCTCCGGCGATCCTTCCGCCTCAGCCTTCCAAGTAGCTGGAACTACAGGTGTGCGCTACCATGCCCAGCTAATTTTTGATGAATTGTAGAGATGAGGTCTCGCCAAGTTGCCCAGGTGGGTCTTGAACCCACGGGCTCAGGCAATCCATTCACCTCGGCCTCCCAAAGCGCGGGATTACAGGCTGAGCCCCCGAGCCCGGCTAGCAAAAACATTTATATTGAACCAAATGGGACCACAAAGGCCTAAGCAATCACCCTGCCCCCAAATTCTCAGGATAGAAGTCAAGTTCAAGTCCATAGAGAGAGAAAAAGGAAGTGAATTGTGGGAGTGTGCAGAGTGCCTCAAAAGCTTGGAGAAGACTAGGAGAGATTACAAGCATGGCATGGAGCTTACCAACAGGGACTTTCTTTTTTTAATGCAAAATGACAGTTTTAATAGACATGGTCTTCTTGCTTCCAGCCTGCACTTCAGTCTGAAAGTCCCCAAGACTCTTTTGGGTTGGTTGGGGAGACGGAAATACACATTCTGCCTATAAGAAAATGGGGCCAGCGCTTTGGGAGGCCAGGGAAGGAGGATCGCTTGAGCCCAAGAGTTTCAGACATAAATCAAAATTTCTCTACAAAAAAATCAAAAATTACCAGGCGTGGTGGCACGTGCCTGTAGTCTCAGCTACTTGAGAGGCTGAGGCAGTAGGATCATCTGAGCTTAGGCGGTCGAGGCTGTGGTGAGCCATGATTGTGTCATTAGACTCTAGCCTGGGTGACAGAATGAGACCCAACTCAAGAAAGGAAGAAAAGGCAGAAAGAAAATGGCCCCCCACCCCAGGGCAGTCAAGAGGGTGGGGGATCGGGTGGGAGAGGGCTGGTATTGCCACTGCCTGGGCTGCAAATCATTCCCCCCAGCTTCACCTGGCCCTTGCCCCGGGATTGAGGCCTGCAGTTCTGCTGCAGAGCCATGGGCTACGGTGTGGGGGGTAGTGCAGCCTTTACCTGGAGGAATACCGGGGAGGCCCTGCCAGGAAAGTTGCAGACACACTGAGGCATCCTCACACCTTAGTGACATCACCACGATCCAGAAGCAGATGTCTGTCAGAACCCACAGGACAGAGTGTCCTCGGGAAGACTGAGTCATGTTAACCAAACTCCCAGGTAACTAAGCGAGAAGCCAGAAGGTACAGTGTTAACTTATAAGTGTCCACCATGGGGACCTGGTGACTCAGGCCGCTGCTCCGTGGACTTTCTCCTGCATAGGAAATCTTCATGGAAGCTGAGGACAACGACAAGGTCACTTGGTGGCAGTGAAATCAGGGCTGGGGAACCAAGCTGGATGTTTACAAAGTGGCTGAACCACCACCGGTAGCCTCCTGGGGGGTGGCCTGGTGGGCCATGGCCCCCTGAGTCTTCTGTTCTGTGGTCTGGTCTTCCAGGACTCCTCACAGACAGCACTAATAAAAGCCGCAGCTTCCTTTGACATTTGGTCAGGACTTGATTAGATTTTCAGTTTGCTGTCTGCTTTTAGCCGAGGAAACATCCTGTCATTTATTTATTTATTTGTTTGTTTATTTATTTATTTATTTTTGAGTTGGAGTCTCTCTTAGTCGCCCAGACTGGAGTGCAGTGGCCGCTCCCGGCCATCGCAGCCTCGACCTGCTGGGCTCCAGCGATCCTTCCACCTCAGCTTTCCAAGTAGCTAGAACTATAGGCGTGCGCTACCACGCCCAACTAATTTTTGATTTATTGTAGAGATGAGGTCTCGCCAAGTTGCCCAGGCGGGTCTCGAACCCGCGGGCTCAGGCAATCCACTCACCTCAGCCTCCCAAAGGCGCGGGATTACAGGCTGAGCCACCGAGCCCGGCTCATCCTGTCATTTATAGTGGCTTCTGCAGGCAGCTGATCTCATCCCCTCTGGCTGACCACCCGTTCTACTCTCGGGGTAACCCTAGTTCTGCTCTCGCTGTCTTCTGAAGTGATAACCGCCAGGAGGGGTGGACATGGCAAGCAGGTGATATCAGTCACTAGGAACAGTGGTGGGAGCTGATGTGTGAACTACTTGAGGATGGCCAGGTGGACGCTGACCGTCCCAGAGAGACCCCAGTGAGCCCCGTCGTTCCCTAGAGGCATGTATGTGCCCCGTGGATGGGCCAGGCATGGGAAGCCCATGCCCAGGGTCACACGTCGCCACTGGTTGTGGGACTAGGACTCGAACACCTGTTGGACCCCAAAACCCTGGTCCGCAATCACTACACTGTTGTCTCTCCAACAGACCCAAGGGAAACATCCCTTTGGGTTTCAAAAATATGGTCATGTATGCCCAACACGGGAAACACTGACCTAAGGCACTGAAGCCTCTGTCTGTGAAAATGGCATTTAGTTGCATTTTATCACATGGAAGAGAAACTTTAAGTAATTGGCAGAATAACTTTTTCAACAATTTCATCAAAATGAAGACACAATTTTATTTTTTTTAAGTAGGGGTCTCATTCTGTCACCCAGGCTGGAGTGCAGTGGCACGCTCACAGCCACCTCAATCTCGATCTATTGTGCTCAGGCGATACTTCCGCCTCAGCCTTTCAAGTAGCTGGAATTACAGGCACGTGCCACCACTCCCAGATAATTTTTTGATTTATTATAGAGATGCAGTCTCGCCATGTTACCCAGGCTGATCTCGAACCGGTGGGCTCAGGCAATCCTCTTGCCTCCACCTCCCAAAGTGATGGAATTACAGGTGTGAGCCACCATGCCTGGCAACACAACTTTTAAAAATTAGAACTAGTGGATCCTTGGAGAATACTTCTGACCTGGGGTCCATGGACTCTGGTTGAGAAACACCTTGCTGTAAACTCCAGGTTAGCGACAGAAACACACCAGCATTGGGAGAGCCACTGGGCGTCTGAGTTAGAACCTCCGGTTCAGAAGTCGTTCTCTCCACCTGCTGCCCACCAGGCTGAGGTCACTAGGGATGACAAAAATAGCATGTTCTATCCCCCTGGGCTGGGAATTGCCTGGGTGGAGGGCCTGCTGGGAAAGCGTGCTTTGAGGTGCAGATAGATGTGACCCCACCTCCCCCAGCAGGTGGCCCCTGGTCTGGCCATCTCTCAGCCCCCCTCTTGCCCCTTAATCAGTACACGCTCGGATTAAGGGTCCGCCAGGCCCCAGCCCGGGCCGGTGTGGCTCTTGTCTTCCATGGAGAAATTTGTCCAGAACATCCAAGCCAGCAGCCACGCACAAGAGGCTCTGGGTTTGGTGTCACCATCTCGTCAGTCTCCGTTTTCTGTTCTGTTTTCAGAAAACCCCAGGCCCAGGAGCATATACGTCTTCAGAGCAGTTCCCGAAGCAGTCTCCAACCGTCGCCAGGATGGGCCGAGAACACAGCCTTTTCTTCAACAACACCATCGGCTTTTAAAATAAAGCAGTCTTGGCACAATCTCTGCTTCGAGGTTTAGCAAGTTCTTATGTTTAGAAAACTGTATTGGGACCAGGCGTGGTGGCTCACGCCTATAATCCCAGCACCTTGGGAGGTCTGAGCCTACGGGTTCGAGACCAGCCTGGGCAACATGGCGAGACCTTGTCTTTACAATAAATTTTTGAAAAATAAGCCGGGCTCGGTGGCTCAGCCTGTGATCCCGCGCCTTTGGGAGGGTGAGGTGAGTGGATTGCCTGAGCCCATGGGTTCGAGACCCGCCTGGGCAACTTGGTGAGACCTCATCTCTACAATAAATCAAAAATTAGCTGGGCGTGGTAGCACGCGCCTGTAGTTCCAGCTACTTGGAAGGCTGAGGCGGAAGGATCACCGGAGCCCAGCAGGTCGAGGCTGTGGTAGCTGGGAGCGGCCACTGCACTCCAGTCTGGGTGACAGAGTGAGATTCCAACTCAAAAAAAAAATTTTTTTTTTTAATTAGCTGGGCGTGGTGGTGTGTGCCTTAGTCCCAACTACTTGGAAGGCTGAGGCGGAAGGATCGCCGGAGCCCAGCAGGTCGAGGCTGTGGTGGCCGCGAGCATGCCACTGCACTCCAGCCTGGGTGACAGAGTGAGACTCTGACTCAAAACAAGAAACAAAACTGTATTTGGTCTATTCCTTAGGGGGAGTTGGCCACAGAACATGATCGGTTGCCCAGGGACCATCCTGCATATCTGGAAGAGTCCCAGCATGATTACCCAGTCACCTTCAAAAGTGTCCTGGTTTGAGCGATATGTTATCCTCTCACTCTGCTTCTTACCAAGGAGCATACCCCGAGTGACTGCGCCCCTGGGCTGCTCTTGCAGCAGCCGGGACAGGCCCTGAGAGGACGGGGCTGTGCTCTGCGTGGCCTTGGTCTCTCTGGCTGGATCTCAACTGCAAGGGTTGTGAGACCTCCCGGGCCTCCTGCAGACTTCCTTGGGTGGTCGGCATTAAACCCAGGCCAAGCTGGGCTTGACGGGATCCCAGCAAGTGGTTCTTTCTCTCTTTCCACCCCCTGAAAAGAACAATATTGATTCAACCCTGTAAGTATTCGTGGCTTCAAGTCAATGACACAGTTTAGTGTAGCTGCTATTCACAAGGTGCAGCGCTGAGGCTGGGACATGGGGGGCCTTGAAACAAAGAGCAACAAGGTATGTGACTGAGTTGGGGAGGGTTGTAGGGGAAGACAGGGCCAGAAAGGGAGCACGGGGTAGTCCTGGCAGAAAAGACCGTTCAAGCCGTGCCAACACACTCCTGCACGTGGCCCTGTGTTTGTCCTCGCGGGATGGCAGTTCCAACAGGAAGAGGAGCGCTCATCTCAGGAAGCTGCCAAATCATTGCACCAGGTGCACAGAGGGGCGATTGTGACAAGGAAGGCCATGGCGTTCAGAGGAGGGAGGGGGAGGAGCCTGGGAGGTGGGGGATGCCTGGCACCCCAAGGGTTGGGGCCAAGGAACCTTATCTGGGCGAATACCCAAGGCACGGATAAGCATTTGCTGGAGGATTAGAGGAAGCCTGGACCTCAGAGTAAGAAGGGGTGAGTGAGGGCGTGATGGGGGCGGGTCCTCAGAAGACTGGGCCCACGGGCTTTCAGCTCTAGCTAGGCGGGTCCTATGTGTGAGAGCCGGGTCCTATGCGTGACAGCCGGGTCCTATGCGTGACAGCCAGCGTCTCAGCCAAGGCTGGGTGATTCCAGCGTCCTCAATAAATAATTGGAAGAAGTCTTTTTAAATTAATAAAAATGTTTATCTTTGGTTATATTTTAAAAGGAGGAAAAAAACACCTCTTTTTTTCTAGACTGAGAAGCCCTTTTTTTTTTTTTTTTTTTTGAGTTGGAGTCTCACTCTGTCGCCCAGGCTGGAGTGCAGTGGCACGCTCACGGCCATGGCGGACTCGACCTGCTCGGCTCAGGTGATCCTTCTGCCTCAGCCTTCCAAGTAGCTGGGACCACAGGCGTGCGCCACCATGCCCAGCTAATTTTTTTTTTTAATTGTACGGATGAGGTCTCGCCATGTTGCCCAGACTGGTCTGGAACCCATAGGCTCAGGCAATCCTCTTGCCTCAGCCTCCCAAGGTACTGAGATTACAGACTTGAGCCACCGTGCCCGGTGAGATGCCCTTCTAGAATGGGTGTTGGGGCAAGGAAGGGAAGGCTCTTGTTTCCCAAATCTATACACATTCATGGGAGAAACTCCCTGCGCTGGGTTCCTTTGGAGCAGAAAACAGACACTGGGCAGATCACACTGAAGTCTCGGGGTCGCGTCTCTTGTCCTACTTTGATCAGAAGATGATTGCAGGGCAGATGGTTTCAAATTTTATCCTCCAAGTGGGTTAAAGTTCCCTGCACGATCAGAACACAGTGGTTGGCAGTTCTGATGGAGGGTGTTTGCTCTAGGAAGCCGCGTCTCAGTGAGCACCTGGCATTCAGGGAAATGGTTCTAGAATGATTGAGAGAGGAGGAGGAGATGGTCATGTGTGTCTTTTGTTTTTTTGGACACAGGGTCTCATTCTGGCACCCAGGCTGGAGTACAGTGGCACGATCCCAGCTCACTGCAGCCTTGACTCCCTGGGTTCAAGCGAGCCTCCTACCTTGGCCTCTCAAAGTGCTGGGATTACAGGCGTGAGCCACTGTGCCCGGCTTGTCATGTGGGTTTTAGTCAAGGCTCATCCATGGAAAGTTAGAGGAAGCCCTCAAACTAACAAGGGGAAGAGAGGGCTTCTGTTGTAAGGATGTAGCAATATCTTACTGACAAAAGTGTGAACCAGGAGCTGGCAGAAACGAAGTCACTCTCTAACACACTCTCTCTCCCTCCCCCCTTATAATCCCTCTCCCTCTCTCTCCCTTCTTCCCTCTCTCTTTATTCCTCCCTCCTTCCCTCCCTTCTCTCTCTCCCCCGTGTGTGTCTCTCTCCTCCACCCTCAGGTCTGTTTTTCTTCTTCCTCAGAAGACTGACTGTCCCTGCCTCTTTACGTGGATAGAATCAAGTATGTCCACCTCAGCTCCTCACATCGTTTCCTGAGTCAACACCCTAAAAAGATGTAGCCGGCACCTCCTTGGTTCAAGCCCAGTTCCTAGGAGAGAGAATCCAGTTGGCCAGCTTGGGCCAGGGGTCTACCCTTGGGCCATCAGCTGTAGCCAGGAGGGCCTAGACCTTCAGTACAGACATACTGTAGGGCTCAGCTCTGTGGGGGGTGTGTGATTGGGGTGGAGGACAGCTCCTCAGTGTCCTAGAAGAGGCAGAAAAAGATGGGGAGGGCGTCCTGGCCAGCCTGCAGGAAGGGGACGTGGGAGCCTGCTGAAGCTGCACCTTGAGGTGGAATCACTGGAGAACATTCTGCAGGGTCCTCTGGACTGCCTTGCGTTCCGTGTCTACGGGGCATTCACAGGGCTCTGCCTTTGGCTCTGTGACTGGGGACTGGGCTTCCTTTCTGGAGCTGGGAGTGCCTAGACTTGACCTGTTTTTCTTGCCAGTCTTGCCCTTGCCCTCTTTTGTGATTTCGGATGATATGACAGAGGCTCTGCCCTAGTGCTAGCAGAGGTGCTGGCGGGAGCTAGGTGGCCCTCTGAATGAGTGTCAGGTGGCGTCTCAGTGCAGTTTTGATGTTCGTTTCCCTGGTGACTAGTGAGGTTGAACATCTTTTCAAGGTCTTATTGGTCCTTTGTCTATCTTTGGGGAAATGTCTCTTCAAGTTCTTTGCCCACTTCTGTTTTTTCTTTTCTTTTTTCCGTGTCAGACGGGTAATGTGCAGACGTCATAACAGGGTTAGAGGGAGGCACATCTCACACATGCGTGTGAAACCTCAGCCATTGGGCTTATGACCTACAAAAGAGCCTTGGCCCAATGAATTGGGTTTGTGTTGTTGTTGAGTTTTAGAAGTTTTAAAAATATATTCTGGATATGAATCTTTTTTTTTTTTGAGTTGGAGTCTCACTCTGTCACCTAGGCTGGAGTGCAGTGGCGCCCTCACAGCCACCCCAGCCTTGACCTGCTGGGCTCAGGCGATCCTTCCACCTCAGCCTTCTGAGTAGCCGGGAACTACAGGTGTGCGCCACCATGCTCAGCTAAATTTTTGATTTATTGTAGAGAGGAGGTCTCGCCAAGTTGCCTGGGCTGGTCTCGAATCTGTGGGCCTAGGCAATCTACTTGCTTTGGCCTCCCAAAGTGCTGGGATTACAGGCTGAGTCACCAAGCCTGGCCTGGATTTGAATCTCTTATCAGATGAATGGTTTGTAAATATTTTCTCCTATTCTATAGGTTGCCTTTTCTCCTCTGTCGATAATGTCTTTACTTCTTCCTCAGAAAGCTGAATCTCACTGCCTCTTTATATGTGTAGGATCAAATGTGTCTAAAAATTTCATGAATGACGTGGGCAACGTGGCGAGACCACGTCTCTACAATAAATCAAAACATTAGCTGGGTGTGGTGGCACATGTCTGTGGCTCCAGCTACTTGGAGGGCTGAGGTGGAAGGATCTCCTTAGCCCAGCAGATCGAGGCTGCGGTGGCCATGAGTGTGCCACTGCATCCAGCCTGGGTGACAGAGTGAGACTCCGATACAAATAAAATAAAATTTTCATGAATGCCAATTTGTCTATTTTTTCTTTTGCTGCCTGGGCTTTTGTTGTTATACCCAAGAAATCACTGCCAAATCCCAAGGTGCAAAGATTTTGCCCTATGTTTTCTTCTAATGGCTTTATTGTTTTAGGTTTCATTTAGGCCTTTGATTCATTTTGTATTAGTTTTTGCATAGGTTTGTATATTTGTGTCAGCTAAGGGCCCAACTTCATCCATTTGCATGTGAAGATTCAGTTTTCCCAGCACCATTTATTGAAAAAACAAAACAAAACTGTCCTTTCCCCATTTAAATGGTCTCAGCACCCTTTTGAAAAATCATTTGACCATACAGGTGAGGATTTATTTCTGGAATTTTTATTCTATTCCATTGGTCTACATGTCTGTCTTTATGCCAGTACCATACTGTTTTGATTGCTATCGCTTTGTAGTAAGTTTTGAAATCAGGAAGGGTGAGTCCTCCAACTTTATCTTTTTCCAGATTGTTTTGGCTTGAATCAGTTGTTCTTAACCCAAGCTGCATGCTAGATTCTGCTGGGGAACTTTTAAAAACCTCAGTACCTGGCAGCTCTCAGACAGAGAGATTACACTAGACTCTCTGAAGGTAGGACTCAGACCCAGTATTTTTAAAGCCCCTCTCCCCCAACAGATGACTCCAATGTGTGGTCACAGTTGAGAACCACCAAGATGGTATGAAGGCACCAGTAGTCAATAACTCTGGATTGAGACACAGGTAGTTCTTCCCCCCAAAATATTTAAGAAGAACACAGGACCCCGGGGGCACTAGGAAGTTACTTTCCAGCTACGAAGATGAGATTGACTCATTTTAGTGTCCAGCTAAAAGAGGTAAGAGAAAGGAATAGGGAGGAAATTCTCCTCCCACCTTGGCCTCCCAAAGTGCTGAGATGACAGGAATGAGCCACCACACCCAGCCGGGAGTTCTTTTGGGGAATGCTATTACCTGGAGCATTATCAGGCAGTGGTGGTCCTAGGTAGAAGGACAAGCAGGGGCCTGGACAAGCAAGGGCACTTCTTGCTAGCTTGACTCTTGGCTGGATTCTCCACAGACCCTTTGGTTTGGGCCAAGGACAGGGCTGCAGGCATGCAAAGCCTGCCAGGACCAAAAAGGGGATTTGAGCTCTGCATCCAGGGCCTCCAGACCTGTCCGTTGCACCCTCTCCTTAGTGGGAACTGGATGGGCTTTGGCCTGAGACCCAGATCCTGGCTGGGCTTATCTGCAGCCTCCCCAGAAAAAAGACAACTCTGGGTGGTAAGGGGAACCAAAGCTAGAACCCTGTGAGGCTGGGAGGGGAGTGGGTGTGAGTAAGGGTGCGGAGAAAGTGAGTGACAGGTTGGGGGGCAGCAAGAAGGGGCTCATGGGATAGACACGTGGAGGGAGGCCTCCCAGTGCACGTTCTCGTTGCCTTGCCAACAGCACCCTTGGTCATATTCCTGCCCAGAAGAAGGTGCCATCCTTCAAAAGAGTGGTGGGCACACTAGAAGCTCTGAGAAGCCGAGTGCAGTGGCTCATGCCTGTAATCCCAGCACTTTAGGAGGTGGAGGTGAGAGGATTGCCTAAGCCCAGGGGTTCGAGACCAGCCCGGGCAACTTGGTGAGATCTTGTCTACAAGAAATCAAAAAATTAGCTGGACGTGGCGGCACGCGCCTGTGGTTCCAGCTACCTGGAAGGCTGAGGCAGAAGGATTGCCTGAGCCCAGCAGGTTATGGTTGTGGTGGCTGTGAACATGCCACTGCCCTCTAGCCTGGGTGACAGAGTGAGACTCCAAGTCAAAAAAAGAAAAGAAAAAGAAAAAGAAGCTCTGAGCATGTTTTCTCCTCTTGTTGGGCTTCTGGAGACCATGTGCACGTCTTTGCTCACGGCCCTTCCTCCAGTCACTGCAGACTCTGTTTCCATCCTCACATCTGCTGAGCACTGGGCTCTACCTACCTTCCTTTCATAAGGACCTTCATTGAGCCCACCCAGATCATCCGCCCCATCTCAAGGCCCTAATCTCACCTGCAAAGTCCCTTTTACCATGTCAGGGGACATAGTCACAGGTTCTGGGGATTGGGACATAGACCCCTTCAGGGGGACCTCAGTCAGCCTACCATACCACCATGCCAACCTTTAGCTGGGATGGGGATTTGAGGCAACCATCTCCTGAGATACCACCCTCATCCGGCTGTCGGTCTACCTCCAAGCACCCTGCCCCATCTTCCCAGGCTGGCCGATGCCTCTCCTAAGTGCTCCGGCTCAGAGGAGGCCAGTGTGGGTTGGGGACTACTGGGGCGCTGGTGAGTTTCCCAGCACCTGGCATGATGCTAGCATGCAATAGATGCTCAATGAATAAGTGTGTGTGTTCCAAGATAAAGAGAGGGCTTCCCCTCACCATCATCTACCAGGAAACAGAAAGAAGTCTGTACAAAGTCAGCGTGAAGGGTGGGAGGTTCCTGACCCACAAAGGACAGTTTAGGACAGATCTACAAGCCTGGGCAACCCCAGTCATTGTGCGTGTCGAATGCAGATCAAAGTCATCTGAGGAATCTTTTTTTTTTTTAAAGGAGGTAAAAAGGCCGGGCAAGGTGGCTCATGCCTGTAATACCAGCACTTTCAGAGGCCAAGATGGGAGGACTGCTTGAGCCCAGGAGTTCGAGACCAGCCTGGGCAACATAGCGAGACCGCCTCTACAAAAAAATTAAAAAATAAACTGGACGTAGTGGCGTGCACCTATAGTCCCAGTTACTTGGGAGGCTGAGGTAGAAGGATTGCCTGAGCCCAGGAGGTTGAGCCTGCTGTGAACTGTGAACGTTGTGATCATGTCATTGCACTTCAGCCTGGGCCACAGACCGAGACCCCGACTAAAATAAAAAATAAAATAAGCAAAAAGAAAAATTTTAAAAGGTGGTAAAAATAATGACAACTGATTTGGAAATCATTCCTAGAGGTTTGATCTCGCAGTTGCCTGTGTTAGATATCATAACAAGCCCCCTATGGATCATTTAAAAAGCAATCTAGTTAAAAGCTGTGTTACAGAGAAGGGAGCCGGGGAGCCGGGATGGGAGGAACTCGCTAATGCTTTACAAATGCCACTTACGGTTTCAGATACAATCTCCAGTGACCATATTATTCAAGGATTTTATAAGTGCTCGGTTTGAAATGCCTTAGATGGACGTGGATACGAAGGTTCTGAACACTGCGTTCAGTGACCCGTGCGTCCCAGTGTCTCGATGAAGATCTTGATAATGAAGATGTGTGTTTCTAAGGTAATTTAATTTCTAGAATAGGATGAAATGTCTGTGTAACTTTATTAGGAAAATATAATGGGCTTGGGACTGATGACAGGCCCTTGGGCAGCCGTAAGAGGCTCAAGAGGGCTGTGGTCTCTGAGCAGAGTCCTCTTCCCAGACCCCACCAGGTACAGTGCTGGGATGTGAGGGCTTGGGCAAGTCCATCTGGCCAGAGGAAGAAGGCCAAGGTCAGCCTGTGGGTGGGGGCGAGGTGGCCGCCACACTCGTATCCCAAATGTGGAGGGGCTTCTCGGAGCCCCGCTAGTATTTCACACACAGGGGGCACACACAGGTGTGGCTCAGGGTTATGTTGGATGGCGTGGTCTGACCCAGGAAGCAGAAGTCAGAGGACCTGAACTAGCCTGGGTGTTCTTTTTTTGGAGTCAGGGTCTTACTCCATCTCCCAGGCTGAAGTGCAGTGGCACGACCACAGCTCACTGCAGCCTCGACCTCCTGGGTTCAGGCGATCCTTTCACCTCAGCCTCCCAAGTAGCTGGGATTCCAGGTGCATGCCACCACACCTGGCTAGGCCCGGGTATTTTGGCAAAGCATAAGAATGGTGGGAAGCAGGGAAGGGCGGGCTTCTAGAAGGCCTGGGAAGGACTTGAAGGACCTTAAAGGACAAGGGACAAGGAATGAGCCCCTGTAGGAATTCTGGAAAGAGGCCTTGCAGGGTGTGAATAGACATGGGAAGATGTGGCTCTCCGAGGCAACAAGAGACCAGATGGACTCACAGGAGAAGGAGCCGGGGAGGAAGGAGAGGGAGTAGCTCCCAGCTCAGAAAGAGGCTGTCTGCACAGAGGAGAGGGCCCAGCCCCATCCTGACACAACCCGCAGAGGCCCCAGCAAGCTCAGCACTGCTTGCACCAGGCCAGGCTATAGAAACTGCTGTGCCCTTGGCAAGATGCTCTCAGGGGCACAGGGTATGCTGGGCAGGATGTCACCACACAGCCACTGAGTCCTGGGCCCCACTTGGGGTGTGGGAGCAAGCTACGGGCTCCTGAGACGGCTCCGGGCCTGGCTCAGACAGGAGAGAGGGAGCTTGCAGTGGCCTCTTCCTTCTGGGCCCAAACTGAAGAGAGAGATCAGAGTGACAGGGGACCGCTGGGGCATGGGGACCCAGAAGGAGGCCTTCCTGCAGAAAAGAGATTGATCTCAGATGCCACAGCCACCCCTGAGTCTCCCCACATCTGCCCGGCTCCATCTCAGCTCACATGCTCCCTGCCTTGACGCGTGTGTCATGGAGAAAAGCAGTGGGTGAGGTTCTGGAACGCCTACGCCCAGGCTGGTCTCCAAGTGCACGAGATGACAGGACAGGGAAGCGGGGCGAGCCTCTTTCTGCGGATGTGCAGGGCCTCCAAGAACAAATATGCTATCCCTCAAGTCTTCATGGGGCTTGTTGGAAGGAGACGAGGAAAAGAGGCAGATGGGGATGTTTTTCTTTTGAGGTGGGGTCTTGCTATGTTGCCCAGGCTGATCTCAAACTCCCGTGCTCAAGTGGTCCTCTTGCTTCAGCCTCCCAAGTAGCTGGGATCACAGGCATGTGCCATCACACCTAGCTCAGATGCAAACTTTGACCTGCCAGGCTGCAGGCGTTGGAAAAGTCATTCAGGATAGAATGGGGCACCAGTCCTTCCATAATTTTTTTTAAAAATCAAGGTCGCACTCTGTCGCCCAGGCTGGAGCACAGTGGCGCATCATGGAAAAGAGGAGCACTGCCTCGACCTGCTGGGCTCAGGCAATCCTTCCGCCTTAGCCTCCCAAGTAGCTGGGACTACAGGCGTGTGCTACCATGCCCAGCTAATTTTTTAATTTTTTGTAGATACGAGGTCTCGCCATGTTGCCCAGGCTGGTCTCAAATTCCTGGGCTCAAGCAATCCTCCCACCTCAGCCTCCCCAAGTGATGGGATGACAGGCATGAACCACCGCACCTGGCTGTTCCATCAGCTTTTGGTACCTTGCAGGTGGCAGCCATTCCTTCTGATTCCAGAGCTCTGCCTTTACAGAGACCTCCTGTTCTTCCGCTTTAAAAAATTTTTTTTTTGAGTTGGAGTCTCACTCCGTCGCCCAGACTGGAGTGCAGTGGCCGCTCCCGGCCACCGCATCCTCGACCTGCTGGGTGCCGGCGATCCTTCCGCCTCAGCCTTCCGAGTAGCCGGAATTACAGGCGCGCGCTACCACGCCCGGGTAATTTTTTGGTTTATTGTAGAGATGAGGTCTCGCCAAGTTGCCCAGGCGGGTCTCGAACCCGTGGCTCAGGCAATCCACTCACCTCAGCCTCCCCAAGCGCTCTCCCGCTTTTTTATCCTCCAGCCTCTACCAACCTGCTGCTCTCCACTCTCCTCTCCCCCTGCCGCCCCTGTGGCTTCAGCTGCTTCTCAGCCTCCGTGTCCCCGCCCATCTCACACACATATCGCAACGTCACGTGGGTGGGGGGAGGCAAAGGAGCTGTTCCGGGTCAAAGGAGACAGAGAAGACAGCAAAGTGGCATGTGAGACCCTGGGCTGGGGGATAATGCTTCGAGGAGCACCGATGCCCGGCCTGGAATCAGCGTGTAGGGTCAGATAAGAGGCCGGCCGGCAACCTTGCAAGTCCTTACCTGTTCACTCTGCTGTGGTCACGAAAGAGGACGACCTTTGTTCTTGTAAATGCACACTGAGGTATTAAGGGGAGAAAGGGCGTGATCTATGCGACTTATTCTCAAATGGTTCAAAAAGCGATGGCGTGTGTTCTTGAAGAAGTCCACGATGGGCCAGGCTTGGTGGCTCAGCCTGTAATCCCGCGCTTTGGGAGGCTGAGGTGAGTGGATTGCTTGAGCCCGCAGGCTTGAGACCCGCCTGGGGAACTTGGCGAGACCTCATCTCTACAATAAATCAAAAAATTAGCTGGGTGTGGTGATGCACACCTGTAGTTCCAGCTACTTGGAAGGCTGAGGGCCGGAGGATTGCCGGAGCCCAGCAGGTCGAGGTTGCGGTGGCTGGGAGGTGCCACTGCACTCCAGTCTGGGCGACAGAGTGAGACTCCAACTCAAAAAAAAAAAAAAAAAAGAGAGAGGAAGGGTGAGGACAACGAAAGCCTCACCTGATTGGGGTGCCCCTGGTGGGAGTGTCAGAACATCTTAGACACTGCAGACCGGCCCATGGGAGACGCACTTGGGCTCTGGAACCCAGCCATGGTCCTGTCAGTGCGGGGTCAGGTCAATGGAATCCCATGGTTCAACACAGCTCCTGCAGGGGACCTGTTTGAGCTTCCAGGGATCTTCTGAACACCGTTCCTATTTGGGGGAAGTCCAACCTCTTTCACGACCTCCACTTAAGTAGCCTCCGCCTCTGGCTGCAAAGGGGCTGGGGTGGCAGGTGACACTGAGCAACTGTCCATCCCTCTTCAGCCGGGGGGTGGGGTGGCGAAGCTGCAGGTGGCGCGGGGTGTTCTGGGCACCCAAGAGGCCCCTGGACCCGTGTGTCACCCATGGGCACTCTCACAGAGGACTTCTGGGGATCCCAGAGGGTCCTTCTGCAGTGGCGATGCAGGGTGACTTCAGCCTCTCTGCCCGGAGCTGGTGAGCCGGCTTTACATGGTGTCCTCAGAGGGTGGGGCTGGGCATTCTCAGGCCCCTCCCCATCCCAAGCAACTGTCCATGGTGGCACCATGAGTTATTCCCCTTTCCTGGGGACAAAATCCACCACCCAAGGAGTGATTAGGAAAAAGAGTTCACTGACAAGTAAAGCGCCTTGTACGCAGTACCGTGCGGGGTAGGTTCGTCTCGTCGCTGTCATCTTCATTCCAAGACAAGAGCCAGGATGGGAAACACCATGAGGAGATGAGGAAATTGAAGGAGGGCGCAGGGGCGTTCAAGGGGGTGGGTGTCCTGGTGTCTGCCCCCTCCAGAGAGTTCTGCATTGGACCCATTGCTCAGAAGGGGAAAGGTGTGAAGGAATGATGGGCGGATGAAGGGTATTAGAAGGGATCAGGCCGGGCTCGGTGGCTCAGCCTAATCCCGTGCTTTGGGAGGCTGAGGTGAGTGGATTGCCTGAGCCCGCGGGTTCGAGACCCGCCTGGGCAGCAAGACCTCATCTCTACAATAAATCAAAAAATTAGCCGGGCATGGTAGCGCGTGCCTGTAGTTCCGGCTACTTGGAAGGCTGAGGCGGAAGGATGGCCGGAGCTCAGCAGGCCGAGGCTGCGGTGGCCAGAAGCGTGCCAGTCTGGGCGACAGAGTGAGACTCCAACTCAAAAAAACAAAGCAAAACAAAACAAACAACAACAAGAAAGAAGGTATCGGAAGGGGCCAGGACACTGCCCACTCCAGCGGCCTGAGTGGCCATACGTGCATATGTGTCCCGTGGCTCATGCCTCCTGGTCACAGCTGATTGTATCAGGGAAGGGCGTCTCCAGACTGTCTAGTGACCCATGGAAAAATGAGTGGGATCAGTCGGATTCTTTTGCTCAAGGGTCAGCTGTTCGGAGGGGAGTGGCCACAGCATTGCAGGTGGTGGGTCAGCCAGCCGGGGCTGGGGGCTAGCAGAGGCGGAACACAGTTCCAGGGGAACAAAACCTCTGAGTGAGCAAATCAGTGGCAAGGAGAGAACGGGGCAGGCAAAAGCAGAGAAGACAACTGCTCACGTGTTGAGAAACTACTACGGTCCAGGCGCTGTTCTAGGCTCTTAATGTGTTTTTCTCACTTAATCATCATAACCCACAAAGCAGACACTATTCCACTATTATTCTGATGTCACAGGTAAAGAGATACAGCACAAAGCCGGACACGGTGGCTCACGCCTGTAATCCCAGCACTTTGGGAGGTGGAGGTGAAAGGATTGCCTGAGGGGTTTGAGACCAGCCTGGACAACTTGGCGAGACCTCCTCTCTATAAAAAATCAAAACACTAGTTGGGCGTGGGGGCGAACACCTGTAGTTCCTACTCCTTGGAACTTCCACTGAGGCAGAAGGATCACCTGAGCCCAGCAGGTTGAGGCTGCCGTGGCTGTGGGCATGCCACTGCACTCCAACCTGGACAACAGTGTGAGACTCCATCTGAAAAAAAAAGAAAGAAAAAAGAAACAAGCACAGAGAGGTTGAGTAACTTGCTCAAGGTCGCACAGTCAGTGGGTAGTAGAGCTGTGCCTTTGAGCTCTGGCTGGTGACCGCAGTGTCACCCTTCTGCCTTCATCATGGTTGTGAGGCCGCCTTAGTTCCAGGTCTGGCATTGTGGCTTCAGTCCTAGGGCTCCAGGGAGCTCCTTCTTGTCTTTTTTTTTTTTTGAGTTGGAGTCTCACTCTAAAGTGTCGCCCAGACTGGAGTGCAGTGGCCGCTCCCGGCCATCGCAGCCTCGACCTGCTGGGCTCCGGCGATCCTTCCGCCTCTGCCTTCCGAGTTGCCAGAATAACAGGCATGCGCTACCACGCCCAGCTGATTTTTTGATTTATTGTAGAGATGAGGTCTCGCTGCCCAGGCGGGTCTCGAACCCGCGGGCTCAGGCAATCCACTCACCTCAGCCTCCCAAAGGCGCGGGATTACAGGCTGAGCCCTTCTTGTCTTTTTATACCAAAGTTACCTTCTGTGGGTCTCTGTCTTTGGCAGCTGAAGGAGCCTGATGAGAATTCTAAGAGGTTCTGGCAGGGGACGGTGGGATACTTTCCAGCCCGGGCCTCCCCGGCCTCCCAGGATCCTTTGAATGGGTCCCATGTGGGGTGGTCCCACGGGTCACTTTGGCGTGAGGCTCCCTGGCTGCAGGTTGCTCCCGAGAGCTGGCAGCATGGGTCGAGCAGATGGGGAGGTTTGTTTAGCTGGAAGCTTCCCATGGCCAAGACATATTTGCACAGTGACGACATCTGAGTGCTGGCTGGGGGTGCAGATGCAACAATGACCACTTTGGTCCCAGAAAGGAGGTGGTGGTGGCTGAAATTCCTTTCATATTTGTGCTGCAGAGAAACACCATTCATGCTGAAAAGCACAAGTGGGAGCTGTGTCCGGGGCGGGGGCGGGGGGTGTGCTGGAAGTCCGTGGGGTGACAGGCAGCTCCAAGTCTGTCCCTGGACTCTAGCCCTGATTCTGGACTCCATGGCTTTAAACACGGGAGCTGTTGTCCTCGCTCTCCCTTAGGGGTCTGTGTGTGTGAGCACAGGGCCTGCAGGCGGGGACCTGGGGTCAGGGAAACACCCAGGGCTCCACCGGGATGTGACTTTCTGGCATGTGACTTTCTGGCATGTGACCGACTCAAGGTCAGCCTGGCTAAACCTCTCCAGAACAGGAAGACGGAGCCTCCACTCCCTCCTCTTCCCTGTGGTCCCTCTCTTCCAGGCTGGCAGTGTCCCACCCCCTGTGGCCTAAGGTGGTCTAGAATTCTCAAACAAGGGGGCCACAGCAAAAGACAAGCTGGGCTCCCATAAGCTGTAGCAAAGCCCAGCCCAGAGTAGGGTGCAGTTGGGCACGGAGGCCAGGGTGACGTGAAGCATGACGAGGGAGAGTCCAGACAGATCTAGGACAGCCCTGAGTTCGAGGGGAAGCCTTGGGGCAGCTGTCTTCAAAGCGGGGTGGCTGCAGCTTTGGGGGTACATCAGTCTTTAGAATTGTGTAGATGCATGTTGTAAGAATAATTTAAGAATACCCGAAGTTTACGGCCCGTGGCATCCCCTATTAGGGTGCACTGGTGTGGGTTTCTCAGCAGAGGCGGCCCAACTGGACAGGCTGGCTCCTCCCACATTCCTTTCTCCCGGTGCTGCTCCTCCATGGCAGCAGGAACTCCGCTGGCAATGCCCAAGGGTCTGAGATGACCAGTCCTGCCCTGGTCTCTCCCGGCTGTGCTCTGGGGGCAGCAAGGGGCTCAGGACCTCCCAAAGGACAGGTCGTATCAACTCTGCTCAGACCCCTCTGCCTTCCCCTGGCTCCTCCCCAGGCTTCCGCCAACAGGCTTCACTCGGCAACACCCACCAACTCAAGTCCAAATCTTCCCCGAGGGCCCCTCCCTCCCCTCCTTCCTCCTCCACATGCCCACCCCTCCCGGCTGGCTGTCAGGGTCCAGGCCCTGGCCCTGATGACTTCTCAAGGCTGGCTTCGGGGCCACATGCCCGATGAATGAACATACCGCTTCAGACAAACCTTCCCCTTCAAGGGTCTCTTTATTCAATCTGCAGAGTCACTGTCGCCCACTTGGCCTGGCCCTCTGTGGCTTCCAATGAGGGAATGTTTAAAAGTTGAAGTGCATTTGGGGGGCCTTTCCTGTTACCAAGAATTGACTGCAACCTCTTGGGGCACCCCGCGATAAATCAACAGCATTTGCTTTTTCTTTTTTTTTTCCTAACAGAATTCCAGAAAAAAAATAGATCTCTATTATATATATAACTATACTTATATACACACGTACACTTATAGAGAGGTCCTCCAACCAAGAAGAGACAGAGGATCCAGCGTCTTCCGAGGTGCCTCGGGGCCTGGTGTAGGAGGGCCAGGAGGCGCTGGCTCTCTTGAGAGGCACCTCGGGACTCAGTGCTGATCCAGGGTGGCGTGGATGAGGGCTCCTCAACGGCCCTGTCCCTGTGAGGAAGATGGGACCACCCAGTCTTTCCTCACGTACCTGATGGTGCTTCAAAGCTGAAACCCAGAGTGCGCATAAAAAACCATTCCCTGATAGGCTCTGGGGGCCTGATTTCCTGGGGAAGTTCTCAGAGCACCATGCAGTGCATCTGGGAGTAGGAGGGACCACCCCTCCCCGGCAGCTCCAGGGGGCCCCGCAGACAGACTCTGTCAAGGACACAGACAGAAAGGAGGGGCCGGGCCGATCTCTGCCTCAGGTCTCTAATCACAGCCCTTAGAGACCCTAGGATCGGGAACCCAGATGGCCAGGGTGGGGCTGGGGTCATCCAAGAAGGCCCAGGGTGAAACACAGGCTGCGGGTGATATGTACTGGGGACAGTCCTAGAGACCGTCACTTCCATGTCGTTAGTCCTAGAGGAACCTGCACTGTAGGGCAAGGCTTGAAGGGATGATGTGGGCACTCAGGGGATTAGATGGGGCTGGGGCTGGCAACTGTCTTTTGAATCCTAAGACCCATCCAGGGACCGCTGGCCTAGGGCCCAGGAGGCCGCTTGGGCTGGGGCACGTTTCCAGGGACATTGGGGTGGATGGACATGGTAGAGTTAATTAGGGCCAGTGCTCAGTGCCTTTGGACAGACACCGGAGGCCCCGAAGGCACTTGGTAGCAGACAGAAGAGCACGGCAGGGCCCAGCTGGCCTCAGCGGACAGAGGGACATCGCTGGCATAATCCACCAACTCCAAATCTGGGAGTGGTCCACAGACGCCCTTTCTGCCCACTCACCAGCAGTTTTTTCAAGCTGCAACTGCCCTGGGCAAGCCCTGAGAGGGATCCAGAAGCCTACTCTGTCCTGAGATCGGGAGTGAGACCCGGGATAGGGGGTGCTCAGACCCCAAGCCAGAGGCATGGCTGGGGTGAAGTTTAGCCGTGAGGCTTCCCCCTGCCCGAGCTCTCAAGCAGCAAGTCCGGTCCCCACAACTCTCCAAAGGCACTTAGGGTTCAAGCCAGACTGTCTCTAAGGCACCAAGGAAGGACTCTGGGAAGACCCTCTTGGCGGAGCTAAGAGGGGAACTGGGGCTGCAGCCCACAGAAGTGCTCTTGAGTGATGTATTTCCCCGAGGCCCCACTCCTGATTACCATTGTCCCCTGTCCTGCCCCAGCTCCCCGCTGCCTCCACTGGGCAGCCCCCTCCCTCCTACGGCTGCAGCGTGGTCAGAGCTCTCTGGGGATGATTGAGAAAGGCAGCACGGGGCTGCTGGCCTCCAGCTCCAGGGCGGTGAGGAAGCAGTCGACCGCGGCCTCGCTCTGGCCCTGGGCCTGCAGCACCTCGCCCAGGCCCTGCCACGCCTCGTGGCATGTGCTCTGCCTCTCCACGGCGTCCCGAAGCACCTTCTGGGCCAGGCTCTTGTGGCCCAGCCGACTCAGCGTCAGACCCTGCGGACCAAGCACGGGGCGGGGTTAGTGAGGGCGTCCCGGGCACGGGCGTCCTGGCAATCGGGGCCAAGTGCAGGAGGCAGCTCGCCCAGTGGCCACTAGCCAGAGAGGTCTCCGTGTCTCTGGCTTGGGCGTTGTCAAGCAATCGTGCCCTTTGCCCATGCAAATCCTCCCCATCCCTGTGCAAGCCGTGCCTCGGCCCCCACCTCCCGGGCCACCCATTGCGGGATCCCTGTTCCTCCTGGCCCCGAGAGACAGGCTTTCAAGTCACCAGGCCTGGCTTTGAGTCCCCCCATCTGGAGGACCCTGGGTAAGTCATAGCTCTCTGGCGCTCAGTGTAAATGGTGAAATCACAGTGTCTACCTCGAGGGCTGCTGGGAAGTTGGAAAGCAGTCAGGGTCCATAAAGCCCTGAGAACAACATCTGGGCCGAGGGATCTCTCAGTAAACGAGCCGTTCTTCTCGGTCCTTGCCGCCTGCCACACATGGCTGGCCTTCGCCCCAGGGATGCCCAGTGCCAGAGCAGTGCACACTAGAGGGCTTCAGCACGGCCACTTGGGGAAGGGGAGCTTGGGGGTGGGAGGGACGGCTCCCTCGCCTTGATCAGGCAGCCAGTCTTCCCAGGGACATCCGGGTCCCGGGACCGAAGCACTCAGCCCAGCCCAGCCCGGCCCAGCAGGTGAGGGTCACGGGAGGAGAGTCAGGTGGCCACAGGGATCGGGGCAGTGCTGGATGAACGGGCTGGATCAGGTCAGGGATGAAGGCCTCGGGGACTCTGAGTCAGGAGCGGCTGGGAAGCTTGGCCCTGCTGTTTGGCTCAAACAACCCTGTTGCTAGTGAGATAGAGGAAGTGAACAGGAATTGTCACAAAAAGGGGCTGGGAAGTGAAACTGGCAGCTTGTCCCCTCTACATCCTCTTCCTCCCACACTGGGAAAGGGGGCTGGGGGGACAGGGCTCCCTTGCAGCCTCTGGTCCCAGAAGGGCTGCTCTGCACAGTGCCACCATCTCTGTTCAGCCCTCAAAGGCAGCATGGGATGACAGCACAGGGGGCCCCCCTTCTCTTGTTCAAAGATAGGAAGTAAAGCCCACCACCGACTTCCTGGACAGGCGGGGCCGGGGTGGGGGGGAAGCTGCCTTCTCTGTGCCTGGAGCCCCCTCTCCGGTGCCCGCCCACTGACGGCCATGTACATTTTTAGCTGGAACATTTTCCTCCTCGCCGAGCTCCCCGGAGTTAGGCCCTCGGTTGCTATGGAGACACACTGGGGAAGATGCACATGCCTGATTTCATAAAGTCCTCGGAGGGCCTGGAACACCACCAATTAGGCAAGAGTGAAAGATGGCGTTCAGGAAGCGCTGGCTGGAGAGCCCGTGGCCGGGGGTGGGGGAGGAGGTGGGGGCTGTCCTCACAGCGCCTCTGTCAGCCCCGGGCACAGCCGCGCCCAAGGAACCACACACTGGCAAGGGGAGGACAGGGGAGGACAGGGGAGGACAGGGGAGCTGCGGCTGGGGCGGAGCCTCAGGCAGGGCGCTGGATCCCGCCAGATGGGAGCGGTGCTGACTCAGGGCCGCCCAGGACCGGGCAGGGTCCCGGCTGGCCAGCAGGGCCCTGGGCCAGGCTGCTCTGCCCACACCACCCCAGGGCCGGACCCCGAGCGGCTCACAGTGGAACACGGCCCACAGGGAGGAGGGAAGGCAGGCCAGCCGACTGGCCGCCAGACACCAAAATTAAGCACCAAAAATGGAAGGTTTGAGCCCCGTGAGTGCGGCCCATAGGGAGCAACAGAGGACAGATGGGAAAGGCCAGCGGGGCCTCCCGGGGAGGGGCCGGGCCGGAGAGGCCTCCACACGCTTGCTTTTCTATATTGAGCTTCCACAGGAGATTGTGTTTGAAAAGAGAGCTCGACTGCTAAAAAGGAGTTTGAAAACCCCTGATCTAAAGATGTGTGTGGGTGTCTGGGAAGCGGCCAGATGTGCCTGCAGGCTCAACTCTGTGTGTGTGTGTGTGTGTGTGTGTGTGTGAGATTCTGTTTGAAAGATCTGCAGTTGGTTCCTCTGTGCATCTGTGTAGAGGAAAAAACTCAGGGCCCGGCAGTCAGAAGCCCCGGCAGGGCTGGAATCCCAGCTCTGCCACTCACAAGGCTGTGACCATGGACGAGTGGCCAACTTTCTCTCTGAGCTGTGGTTTCCTCATCTATAAACTGAGCAAAGAAATAGTCCTTCCCCGTGGGGCTCTGAAATGACGAGTTTGAAAAGCATAGCGGGGGCATGTGAGGGGCAGACAGCAGGTGGCACTGATTCCAAGATGGGCAGAGGGTCCTCAGGGGCTGGGAACAGAGGGAACTGCTGATCTCTCTCAAGGCTGGGAGAGGACACAAGCTCTGTGGGGAAGGCTGTAGGCTGGGGTGGGGCTGGCTCACGTCCCCCCACCCTGGGGTGCTGACCTTAGAGCCTGAAAGGAGACACCGGGCCGGGGTCAGGCTGGGGCCCAGAGGCCCAGGGCTTGTAACAGGATCTGTTGCCATCTGCCCCTGACACAGCCGGGTTCATGTTGGGTAGCAACTCGGCCCTGACAACTGGGCGGGGCCCAGCCCAGGAAGATGTGAGGTCTCACCTACTCTGTCCCAGCCTGGCGCCGCACCGGGGTGCGCAGACACCCTGGCGGCACCCCCACCCTCCCGGAGAACAGGTCTCCAGGGAGACGGGCGGGGAACAGATCTGGCATCTCAATTCCATCCAATGTCCCCGCTGAATCCTCCCCGTCCCTGGTGGGGGCGCCCCCACACTGAGAGCGGAGACCAGGACTGCCCAGAAGCTCTCGGTTTCTGACCCTCCCCTGGGAGATGCCATTGCCAGGCTGCCAACCCACAGGGACTGGAAGGTGATGGCAAGTTGTTTATGGTGACCAGGCACGGCACCTCCAGGGGACACGTGGGCCAGTCATAGCCGCCAACATGGTTTCAGAGAGGCACGGGACTCTGGGGGAAGTGCCCACGACTTCCCACCTCACTCCCTCCTTCTTCCCTTCCTTTCTACATCTCAGGGAGAAGGGGGTGTCTGGGCACATCTCATCCGCCTCTGACACCCGCCCCCCGGAAGCCTCCCAAGGATGGAGTCCCTCCTACCCACACGACTGCCTTGTATTCAGTCCCTTTCCTGCCGCTCCCCAGGCCAAGAGGGACAGGGCCCAGCCTCCTGCCTTGCTTGGTCATTTCCCACAGGACAGCAGTTCAACAGAGCTCGGGTGGGAGGAGGAGGGTTCTGGACACAGAGCCAGAGGACACCAGGAATCCTGGTGCTTACAGAGCCGGACAGTCGGCCAGGGATGCTGCCCACAAGGAGACGGGCAAACCCTACCTCTTAGAGCCACAAAGGCGGGCAGCCTGAGGGTCAGGGCCCTGCTGGCATCTGCTCTTACACTCTGAGGGGGGAGCCTCCCGGTGGGAGCTGGGTCCTCACAGTGTGGGGCCGGGGGCTGCAGCCTGGGAGGGGGACGATGAGAAAGAGTCCTGACTTTCTTTTAGGAACTGCCACCACGCTGTCCCACCCCACTCATTCAGTGCCCGGTGATGCTCCCTAGAGGGGCGGGGCAGCAGGAAGTTCGAGGGGTGCATGTGTCTCTTTTGCGGGGAGGCCGCCCTGGGAAGCACTGGGCCAGGCTGAGTGCTCCCTCTCCACCCCTGCCCTCAAGTATTTATAGAAGTTATTTTGGGAATTTTCTTTCTGAGCTCAAGGCACATTCCTAGGATTCTGAAACGGCCTTTCCAGCTCTTTCCAGCTGGGAAGCCGGGACTCAGCTGGAGGCTGTTGGAGCCTTCTGGTCCCTGGAGCCCCCGTTTGGGGACGCGGGGACTGCCGGGAGAAGCCTGCTCTACAGGAAGGGCTCCCTCTCTCCAGCCACCCAGTGTGCAGACACGCCCTGCCAGGGAGGCCCACATTCCGGCCCAGCTCCTGCTCTCTGGCATTCCTGATTCTCTCAGGTGTGTCAGTCCCAACCAGTCCAACCAGACCAGGAACAGGAAGGAGGCGACTCTCCAGGTCAAGAACCTACCCTTCACTTCACATCACCCTCTGGAGCCCAGGCAGCTTCAAGGCCACAGGCGGGTCCCACTTCCCTGTTGGGAGGAGGTGCAAACTCTTCCAGACCCCACCCAATGCCTGAGGAGGGACTGCTCACTCCAGACCCCCCTGGGCCTCAAAGGAAGAGGCTCCAGCTGAGAAGGGCCCAGTTTCACTGGGAGCCCAGCCCAGATGGGAGTCTCTTTGTGTTGCTGAACCTATGCCTATCTCCTTTCTCACTCGGGGTCCGCTAGAGGGGAGAGGGGGCCAGCCTGTGGGTCACATGGAGAGCCTGAGAACCCACAGGGAAGCAGACTCCTTTGCCAGCTGCCTCCTTGGGGCAGGGGGCCAGGCCTTTTCTCCTCCCCTTTCTACACTCTCTGGGCTGCGGAGTGAGACGTGGGCCCAGTTGCAGAGGCCTGTTGGGGGAGCACAGAGGGCTACTGAATGGGCACCATGTTGCTCCCCCCAAATCTTTCTGACTCCTCTTTTGACAAAATTGATTCTGGAGCTAAATTAAGCCACCAGTGTTCAACTATCATTCTGATCTGAACCCATGACAGGTTTACAAAAGTATCCTCTCTGCTTCCTCATCAGAGTTGGTGATGGACTTCAGCTCACACACCAGCTGTCTCAGGGACAGGTAAGTGTGGGGGCCTCTGAACCCCAGCGAGCAGGGGCTGGGGGACAGGGCCTTACACCTCCTCTGGGCCCTGGGCCTGCAGATCCCCCTACTTTCTCCCTTCTCTCCGCTTTCCTATCAGGGCATGGGACCTCAGACAGTGATGGCGAGGGTGAAGGGAGAACCCACAAGAAAGCCACCTCACCAGGCAGTCAGATGGCCAAGACATGCCTGTTGAACTTTCCTGCCAGACAGAAGCAATATTCCACTTCTGCTGGAGGATGGTGGGCCAGAGCAAGACTTCTGGGTCCCCTCTGGTGCCTAGCCCCCTCTAAGTCACTGCCACAGCTTAGGAAATGAACAAGGAGGGAGAAGCCTGGAGCAGAGGTGGCACATCCTGGACCCCGAGATGTGGGGCACAAGAAGCAGCGGCTGCTGGGGACCAGGAGCCAGAGACCCTGCTGCTCTGGGCACTCCCAGCCCCGGCAAGCATCAGGGAATCTCCAAAATGCTGGCATCGCTGAGTTTCACTCCTAGCTGCCCAGGACACCTTTCTTCCTTGAAGTCAGGAAACAGATGCTGAGCCAGCCTGGCGATGACAGGGCCACGCCAGGTCTGCCCAGTGCCCGTCACCAGTGCCTCTTCTCCAGTGGCCTCGGATTAACCAATGTACAAGGGGACCCCCCAAAACCCAGAATTATCTTTTGAAGGGGGGTTCCTTGTAGTACAACCTTCCTCCACCAGGTAAGTGTTCTAGGACCCATGAGTTTTTTTAATCTGGAAGCTTTGAGAAGGTTGCATCACTATTTGCGGAAGAAGTGTCCCAAGTTGTGGCAAACAGATGACTGATTCTTCCACCATGACAACGCATCTGCCCACACCGCGTGGAGTGTTCAGCAGTTTTTGACCACAAAAAAAACAGCATCACCCCCGTGCCTCACCCTCCTTGTGTTCACCTGATCTCACCCAAGTGACTTTTTTTTTGTTTCTCTGGGTGAAAAAAGTCCTCAAAAGGAAACGTTTTGCTGATGTAGAAGAAGTGAAACAAAAAACACAGAAGCTCTAAAAGGCATCAAAATTGACAAGTTCAAAAACTGTCTTGAACAGTGGGAAAAGCATCTCAGTAGGTGTACTGCATCAAACAGAAAGTACTTTGAAGGTGACTGAAGTTTTAACATGTAAGAATAAATACACAATTTTTTATAAGTAAATACCAGATTTTGGGGGGCCCGCTTTGTATCTCCCTGGTCCTTCCACTCAGCTTCTTCCCTCCAAAGCAAGCTGCCCTGCCTCTTCCTTAAGTCCGGTCTGGGCCTTGCACGGGTACACTCTTCACCCATCCACAAGGCCGCTGGGGTCCACCCACGTTCTGTGCCTTGGCCAGATTTCTGGAATGAGGGACTTCACTGCGTCTCTGGGGCCTGGCTCAGGGGTGCCCTTGCCCCCTGCCCCCTACAAACCAAGGGCATCTGGACACAGCCTGGCAGCTATGCTTCAAAGGGAAAAAGGTAAAAAAATAACCCCATCTACTGAGCCATTAACTCACGGGATTATTTAACCAGATTCTCACAGTAGCCCTAGATGCTCAGCATAGCAATCCCCGTTTTATAGATGACAACACTGAGGTTCTGAGAGGTCAAGGAACCCACCCAATGTTAAAACAGTGAGGGGACTCCAGTCCAGGTCAGGTGAACCTGAAGGCCGTGCTCCAACCTGCAGGCACCCTCTCCAGAGCCAGCTCTGACACCGCAGTCTTAAAACCCATCCAGCCAGCCCACCCTGGAGGCAGTCTCAAAGGCAGCACCTCCCGCTGCCTTCTCAGCACCCTGCAGGCATCACAAGGAAATCCAGGGCAAGGACCCTCATTCCACAGCAAATGCGGTACAAGAGAAATCAGCCCCGTCAAAGGTGGAGCTCAGACCACATTGCCACCAAGACTCCTATGCAAATATGGCGACCCCAAATGCCCAGCATTGACTTATCCTTTCATAGTTCTCAGCTCATCTGAGCCCTAGAACTACCCTTGGAGGTCACAAGGGCCTGAACTTGATCCCCAATCAACAGAGTTGAGACTGACACCTTTAAGAGGCAAACAGATCATGCAGGCTCTGCCCCATGCAGAGATGAAGGCTGTTATCTGAGGGGTGGGTTCCTGAGAACAGCCCCTCCCCCCTTCTCCACCTCTGGCTCTTGCCCTTCTGGCTTCTACCAAGGGATGATGCAGCCAGAAGGCCCTCACCAGATGTGGCCCCTCAGTTCTTAGACTTCTCAGCCTGCAGAACTGTGAACCAAATACACTTCTGTTCATTATGAATTACCCAATCTCAGGTATTCTGTTACTGCAACACAAAGCAGACTAAGACCTCCAGTGAGGGAGGCCATTGCCGAGCACCCCCCATAGCTTGAGGGCTGGTCATCTGTCTTAGGTTTGTCACCCTTTATGTCTGGCCCTACCCTCCAGCATTGGGGAAGGAGCCAGCTAGCAGGGGGTGGCAGGGAGGGTGGTGATGGACAAGGCTGTATGCAGCCAGAGGTCACCTTTTTGGCCTCAGGGACCAGAACTTGGCTTCCTGGAGCACCTAAAAAGGCCCAACCCCAGGCTGGGCAGCTTGGCAAGACCTCGTCTCTACAATAAATAAAAAAATTAGCTGGTGGTGGCGCACGCCTATAGTTCCAGCTACTTGGAAGGCTGAGGCAGAAAGATCGCCTGAGTCCAGAAGGTTAAGGCTGTGGTGGCAGTGAGCATGCCACTACACTCCATCCTGGGTGACAGGGTAAGATCCTGACTCAAAAAAAAAAGGCCCAACCCACAACTTTAGTGCTAGGGTGGGTCCCTGGGGACTCAAGTCTCTCCTTGGGGAGGGGGCAGGCAGGGGAGGTGAGAAGCTTTGGGTCATAGCCATGCTTTTGATCCCCCAAACCCACTTTTTATTGATTAATGGATTGAGTCAGGGTCTTCATCTGTTGCCCAGGCTGGAGTGCAGTGGCACAATCACAGCAGCCTCAACCTCCTGGGCTTGGGCAATCCTCCCACCTCAGCCTCCCAAGTAGCTAGGACTACAGGGCAAGGGCCAGCATGCCCAGCTAATTTTTTCATTTTCTGTAGAGATGGGGTCTGGCTATGTTGCTCAGGCTGATCTTGAACTCCTGGCCTCAAGCCATCCTCCCAAAGCCCTGGGAATACAGGCATGAACCACTGCCCTCGTTTTCCCAAACCCTCTTAAAGAACCAGGCAGCCTGCTCCACGCTGGAAGTGAGAGGGTACCAAGCAGAGGAATCAATCATCACCACCCTCTCACTGAGAGGGCTACAGATGACGGCAATATTGTCTTCCCGTCTTTCCAGGTACCTCTGGAGAGAAGAGGCTGGGTTGCCTGCCAGGACTGCTTCAGAAACTGCATCCTGGGATTCACATCACAAGAGCCAAAGCCCATTCGGAGCAGTCTCCCTGCTGCTGCAGGGGTGCCTGAGGAGGGTAGGTTCTGGAGAGCCAGGAAGACAGCATGACAAGGGGCAGACCCGAGACTCCTCCCCTCCAGGGTCTGTCCCTGGGAGAGGAGGGCAGAGCATCACCCACCAACACCTCACCTGCCCACTCATGCTGGAGGGTTTCAAGCTCCCCCGGGGGCAAGCCGAGGGCAGGGAGAACGGGTGGCTCTGTGGCCAGGTCTAGGGCCTTCTTCAGGGGCTGCCGAAGGGTAGCAGAATGTGCCACCCCAAAACACGCCACTCTGGCATAAGGATTATTTTGAGCTGAAGGCAATTAAGCAGCAGGTACAAGAAACGCTCTCTGCCCGCCCCCTATTTGCCTAAAAGCAGGACATATTGACCAGGGTGTCCCCGTCTCTCCTCCCTCTCTACCAGGAAGGACAAAGGCTGACTACAGAAGACAGCTTTAGACCCTCATCAGCCTGGAGACAGCACCAGAGGAACTTAACAAGCTTTAGTAGCTAACCTTTGTCTAACCATTTGTTTCTCATGTATTTGTCTTCCTGAAATTTGTCGCCCCCATAGACTCAAGGTCCTTTTCCTTTGTCTTGTCACTTCTCTAAAATTATACTGCTCTTTGTTGAAGATTCTAGATAAGCCAGAGTTCTAAGGAACCGCCACAGTCACAGATTTTCTCATTTTCCTGTGAGGTACACACGTTAGTAAAATTGTTTTCCTCTTGTTACTCTGTCTTCTGTCACAGGGGTCCCAGCTGAGAACTCAGAAAGGTACAGGGAAAATGATTTTTTTCCTCCCCTACACTAGGAAACCAAGCCAAGCCAATTATTCCATGGGACATTCTAATCTCAGCTTCATAAACAACCAATGACCCTCCCACCATGAAGACCAGGTGACCTCAAAGGAACTCCCTTTTGGGAGGGCTCTCAGTGACTCGACCAGTTCATCGGCACTGTCTAGGCTCCCTGGCCTCCCTAGGAATCCCTTCCTTCTGCCTCTCGAGTGTCTGGTGCACAGGGTGGCATGGGAGGCAGCAGGGCAGGGACAGGCTTGGAGAGATACATACAGGCTGCCTGGGGTCCTTTCTTGGCCAAGTCCTTGGAGCCCTCTCTGAGGAGCAGTGTCAGCTGGGGTGACTCCTGACAATCTTGGGAGGGACCCTGCCTCCCCTCTCACGTGTCCTGAGGGAAGACAGGTAAAGCTCAGGCTTCCCCTTCTTGATTAGATTCTTCTGCCAGTAAATCAGGTTCTGAATACCCCAGCTAAGTGGGGCTTCTAGCTACTAGGAGGGAAGGTTGAGTCGGCACCAG
Source organism: Carlito syrichta (assembly GCF_000164805.1). Classification (NCBI taxonomy): domain Eukaryota; kingdom Metazoa; phylum Chordata; class Mammalia; order Primates; family Tarsiidae; genus Carlito; species Carlito syrichta. Next base: position 69,207 of record NW_007097297.1, read on the forward strand.
CAGATGGGCAGGACCTGCTGCTGTGATTTGATTTCCATCTGCAGGGAGCATGCCTTTTCTTTCCCACACCTGTCAGTCTCCTGAAGGTCCCCAGCCATCCTTTAGCCCGGCGTAGGCGGCAGCCTGCAGGACCAGAGCTTGATGGACAAACTCCTCTGGACACCGCTGTGGGCATGGAGGAGGCTCTGCCCCAGGCAAAGAACTGACAAGGTCACATCTCCTTCCTGCCTGGTCTGGGTGGAGAAAACTTAGCTGAATCCAGGCTTGAGCTAGAACCACTGAAACATTTCCCATGGCATCTGGGGTATGGACAGCAGGACAGGGAGAGAAGAGAACTTGCTCTTGGACAAAGCTTATATTCCTAGAAACCTAGACCCCTGGCTCCTGGGAGCAAGCCTTCAGCTCCTAGGGGGCTTTCTTCAGCCCCTTGGTGCTTGCCAATCCCACTCTATGGACTGCAGGGTCAAATCCAGCACCCGCGCAGTACACTAAGGGCTATCTCCTCCCTCCTCTTTCAAGATCTCAGGAAGTGGGATGCACCCATGACCTCAGAGGGCTTACCAGGGACCCAGAACTCTTCCAGTCCAGGCTTGGGGGTGGCTGTGCTCTCAGGGTATGGTGGCTCTCCTGTCTCTTGGATCCATCTGAGGCCAACGTCACCATAAAGCTGCAATGGCGTAGTAAGGCCAGGATGTCCTCCCTGGGAGCCTGTCTTAGCAGTGACGTCATAGTGGCAATAACAGTTCCCTTCCATGTTTGTTTCTCTGGATAATTCTCCAAGCCTGTCCCCATCCCCAGAGTTCACAAAACCTGAGACAACTGAAGTGCCTCTCTCCTTCTCTACTCACTATTTTTGCAATAAATCCTTTACACAGATGTCAAACTGATTCTGACCTACTGGGTATAGTGGTTCCCATGAAAGAGATTCCAAGGTTGCATCCACGCTCAGTTGGAAAAAAGCACTGTGACTGATTAGCAATGTCTGTCACTGGTGAGGCACTGGAGAGTGGGTACATCTTGCCTTCTCTGGGATAGTACTGCAGACTAGACTTTCACACGCATCTCCTTGTTTGATTAGAACAACACTGTGGTCTAGGAACAATGAAGGGGACATCAGGAACATGGAAGCTAAATGTGTCTTTTCTAAGTCGCCCAAGTGAATCAGGGCCAGAGCCAGGATTAGATCCCAGATATCCCGAGTCCCAGACCAGTACAGGGAAGACATTGAGAGCTGGGAACGCTTGTGATCCACATGCCAAAGTGTTCATATGTCTTTAGAAAAAGAGAACTTAGTGGATCTCTCCCAGGCTTAACATTTGCTATTCTTTATGCATATGTGTGGGATGCTGGCAGGAACAGAGCGTGTGGAAAGGGGCTGGGGTGCCCACGCAGGAGCCGACTGCCCTCTGGCTGCTTGGAACTTTAAAAGAGGGCAGGCCTGGCTCCCACTTGCTCCAATTTCATCAAATCAGCAAGGCACCCCAGGAAGAAAAAAGGGACCATTTCAGAAACATCTGCAGGGAGCCACTCTGGACAGCTCTTCAGTTACCATGGAAACCCGCCCTTGGAAACCGCTTCAATTTCAGGAAAAGAGCTACAAACAATAATAAGCATAAATGAAAAATGGTACACCGCTACTTCAAAATTGGACTTGTTATTGGGTTTCATCGGGTTCTAGGGGCTGAGACTGCAGGCTCACATCCGGGAGTGCTGTGGATGGCAGACGTCCTCTGCCTGGCGGCAGGCCTAATGATATAGCCCGCATCCTCCCTCCCACCACCCTAATCAAGTTTCTGGATGTGACCTCCGGCGAGGCATTTATCAGAGAAGCTAATGTCTAAATTGCGGGAGGAAGGGAGGATGTGTTTTGCGGAACAGCAAACATTTGCTGAGCAGCCTGGAAGACAACTTGGAGCCATTGGGGAGGGAACATGGGCCAGGGTGTGTGGGTCACGGCACGGGTGTCCTTCCACGGGTGTCCTTCCACGGAGGCTGAACATTCCCACAGGCCTAAGTGGGGATAAGACCTAGGCTGGGGACTTCTGTTTTATTCTGTTTCCAAGGGCTTTCGGGTTCGAAAGGACCATACAAAGATGATCTGGCCTGCCTTCTCTCCATGTTCCCATTCTCTTGGTGACACTCACCAGACGGTGATGGAGCACGTGCCTAGACTAAGAGTTGTGACGTTTCACTGACACTGCGCTGACGTCTAACTCCCTGCAGCGTCTACTCATGGACAAATCAGCCCCCTCTTGGTAATAAGAACCCTTCAGCCATCTGCTGCCATTCTCCTGGTCCTTCTGTGTCCTCCACGTGGCAAATGTCAGGGACACCCTAACAGTCATTGTCCTCAAAGTGCTCTCACAGGGGCATATTCGAGGTGGAACCCAGACCCTGACAGGGGGTGACTGTTACTAACTGTAGACTCCTAGATGACCTCAAAAGTCACTTGTGCATATGTAGACTTGGACGCTTTCAGATCACTCTATTTATCCTGTTACCTGCTCTCTGGAAGCAGCAAAAAAAGGGGGGGGGCATCCATAGAGTCTACTGTATCACCTGTCAGAGCAGGTGCTCAATAAATGTTTCCTGGACCAGAGAATCCCCACTGGAAGGATAAGTAAAATGAAGGTCAGGAGAAGGTGGTTGACTTGCCCGTGATCACTCAGGAAGAAAGAGGCCAGGCCAGGACAAGAGCGCCCACATCCTGCTTCCCAGCCTCTGACCTTCCCACAGAGGTCACTGCACCCTGGGCACCCAAGTCCTGAGCCCAAGACCGAATAACGGGAGCAGCTGAATCTTTTACCGCCCCAGGGACCCTTCTCAATGTGTGCTTGAGTCAGGTCTGTTAAGTCTGCCCGTCCCAGAGCATGCCCTGAATCCCACCCAGGAGGTAGGCAGATGGTCAGGACAGGGCTGGGGACCCCAAGAAAGAAGAGCATGGTGGTGACCGCCTGGAGCTGAATAAGCCTCCAGGGCAAGGATCTGATGAGTAACAGTGAAAGTCCTTTGGAGCTAGATCACTTTATAGAAACTTCCACAGCAAAAAGAAAGTCACAATGAGTACCAACCAAGCCTTCTAGATCTTTTTCATCAACACAGACCCTGATTGAAGGGGAACGGCCTGTGGGTTTACAAGAACAAGAATGCTCTCTCTCCTGACAGAGCACAGAGGAGGGCCCAGAGAATCCCCACTGGACAGGTAAGTAAAACGAAGATTTGGAGGAAGTGGTTGACTTGTCTATGATCACTCAGGTAGAGAGAGGCCCGGCCAGGACCAAAGTGCCCACATCCTGCTTCTCAGCCTCCAATCTTCCCACAGGGTTCACTGCACCCTGGACTCCCAAGTCCTGAGCCCAAGATCGAGAACCAGGGGCTCAGGACTTGGGATCTTACCACCCCAGGGACCCAGCCTCACACAGCAGGGAACGGCTGTAGCAAGGTGCTGGCATGGCAGGGAGGAGGGGCAAGGGGGGACAGGGCCCGGGGCCTGGCAGCGAGTGGCGGGGGGGCCCGACTCACCAGGCTGTGCATGATGCGGACGCCATCCGGGTTCACCGTGAGCGCCTCCTTGTAGAGCTGCTTGGCCTCCTCCAGGCTGCCCTTCACCTCGGCCAGCCGGCCCCGCATGTAGAGCACCGAATGCGACGTGGGGAAGAGGCCCGCCGCCTCCTGGATGCAGAAACCTGCCTCCTTGAGGTGTTGCTGCTCCATGAACAACTCAGCTGCAAAGGCAGAAGGCAGGGGGAGGCGTGAGGGGTGGGGAGTCAGAGGCAGGGCCCCCTTTCCTCCACTGCAGAGGTAGGGAACTTGTCTCAGGCGACGGGCCCTGTCCCACCGAGACGCAGCCCGGGACCGGCTGGCTGTGGGATGCGGGGGAACCCTGGGGAATGAACGCCTACTCTATCCTGGGTACCCTGCTGAGCACTCCCCACGGGTTGGCTCGATGGAGTTAGTGCTCACCAAAACCCCATAGAACAAGCACTTTCAGGACCCCACTCGGGGAACTGGGTACATGGAGGTCCAGACACTTGCCTAAGGCCTCAGGGAGAGCAAGGTTGGAGCCAGGGTTTGCGGTGGGCTGTCTGATTTCAGAGCCCGCTAGTGAGAACATGGCATCCCCTGGAGCGCTAAGAGCATGCTCAGGTGACACTGACCTCTTTTTCAGTGTCCCTTCAATTCATCTGTTCATTGCGTGTCTGAGAAGGAGGGGACGGAAGCAGGTCAGGGGGCCCTTGGTCTCCCCGGCAGGGGGCTGACTGAAGGTGGGAGTGTGCTCAGAACCCAGGGAGAACCGAGTGACCCTGACAAGGACAGGGTGGGAGGGCGAGGGAAAGAGGCACTGCTAGGGGCAGAGCGGGGTACGGAACAGGCAGTGCTGGTGACAGCTGCAAAAACCACCGCCTGCACGGATGCAGAGCTGGTGTGCCAGGCCCAGGCATGTGAAACACTGTCTCTCACATCCTCACGAGTCTTGGAGGGAGGCAGGTACCATCAGTACTTTAAAAAAGCCGGGCTGAGGAGGTGAGGCTCTGATGAGAAAGGGCAGAGCCAGGGCCAGATCCCCCAGCAGCTCCGTGGCCTCCCTCCAAAGCGGTCACACACCCCTTTGGGCCAGCAGGCAGGAAGGGATCTGTTCAGGAACCAGAGCAGTGGGAAACGGGGCCATTCTTCCAACCGGGCCGGCCCACATGAACGCACACTTCAGACCCACGCGCTCAGGCACAGCCCACGACCGGCGCTTTCGGAGACACTGCTTGTCGGCCTCATGGGGCACTCAGCCTTCCTTCCAAAGCAGCCCCTGGTGCCCATGTGGAAGTCACAGAAGGATCGAGACACAGATGGGAAGCGCAGAAGGGCCGGCACAGTCTGACTTGCGGCTTTGCCAAGAACTTTTTCTAGCAAAGTCTAAGAGCTGAGGTTACCCTAGTTCGGATGATGTCTGGGGTGGGGTAGATGACAGATTTCCCAAGGGAAGCTCCCAGGATGAGGCAGAGAGACCTGGCCCAGGCATCCTTTCTTCCTGTCCTGCTAAGCAGCAGGAAGGAGGCCTAACCAGGGACTCAGCGACAACACCTAGTGCTTGGGGTACTTAGCATGAACATGGCCTAAGGTTCACAGTGCAATCCAAGTAGCTAGCCGCATCCTGAAATACTACAGAGGGCCTTTCTTGAGTAAGGATATTCTTTCTCTAGTGGAGACGAGAACTTGGGAGAGTCAGAGAATTAATTAAACTCAGAGAAGACAGGCTTCTCAGGATATGGCGCGCGAGAGAAGTACAGGCTCTTGTCCCTGGAGATAGCTGAAATGAAGACTCCCAGAGTAGACGGCACAGGAAGGTGAAATCAGGAGGTGGGGCTTTGAACTCAGGGCCCTGCAGGGAGGGGCCGGCCCAGAGGTCAGAGATTTGGCTATCTCAGTCTCAGCTCTGCTTCTGCTCTGTTGCTGAGCGGCTGCCAGGGGCTCTGAACCAGCTGCCTTCATAACTGAGTGTCTAATGTGCAACAATCGAGTACCGACTGTATGCCTGGTCCTCCCATGAGAAGGAGAAAGAGCAGAGGTGGAGGAGTGGGGCGCCGAGTCACGGAACCACTTGAGAAGCCCAGGTCGGTGCAATGGCAAGTGCCAAGTCTACATGTCACGGGCACTCAGGTGGGTCAGGTCAGTGTTGCTGGTGTGGTCAGGGAGGTCTTCCTGGGGGAGGCAGCATGTGAGCTGGCTGAGAGTGCAAGGACAAGGGAGGTGGGCCGGGATCTGCTTGTGATAGCATCTTCTAGGGTCATTCGAGAAGAGGAGAAAAGCAGAAGGAAGTGTGTGTGGGTGTGCGTTTGGGGGTGGCTGCTTCCTCCATTGCCAAAAGCCTGGCCCAGTTGTGGGCCTAGGAACCAGGGTCCCCACTCTCCTAGACCACCTGGCTCTAGCAATCCCATCCCGGGCCTGGCCCACGTGGGCCCCGGCCCAGGTGGCCCTGGCACGGCTCATTAAGCTGTTTACAACTTGCCACCCTGCCTCCAGAGGCTAACCCTAGTCCCTTCCTTGGGGATTCCTCATAGTGCATTCACATCAACAGATTTCAATGAGAGGGAACCCCATCCAATCCCAATGCCTCCTGCCTCGGGGCCCTGGGTCTTCCAGAGGCCCTGGACCTTGCTGGGCTGGCTACACGCCAGAGAACAAGCCCTGGAAAACAGGGAGGGCTGCTCTGATGGGCTCCGTCACCAGTTAGGCGGGAAACCAGGCAACACAGAACAGAGCCAGAGGTCTCAGGGCTTGTGGCCGTCTCGCAGTCAGCTTCTGGCAGGTCCAGCCTCCACGCTGGGGCCTCTGACCTGCAGACAGGCCCACAGGTCTGGGGGTGACAGTGCACTGCCCCTTCCTAGTAGCCTCAGTGTCCCTGGGAAGATGCCCTTGACCCGGCTCATTGCTTTACCAGACACGGTGCTCCCTGGACAGTCAGCTCGGCCACAGCAGAAGTCCCAGGGCACCGCGCCCACCACTGTCCTGATCTTCCAGCTGGCCCTGGCTGCCAGGACCCGGCGGTGCCCACACCCACCCTGGCCTCCCCCAGCCAGAACTGGATGAGCACTCACTATCACCAGATTTTCCTTGAATTTTCACAGTCGAGGTTGTCACCTCAGCAAACAGGACCCTGCTGCACCTCAGTGCCAAGGGCCCCTCTCCGGCCCGCTGGGCTCCTTCCCTGTCCCTCCCCTTCTATTTTCCCTCTGCTCTCAGCGGCCTCCCTGTTTGGCCCCGACTCCTCCCCTTGTCTGCCTCTGGTTTTCCTCCTCCTCCCTCATCCCCGCCCTTTCTCTGGGCAGGCAGGCTACAAATGGGAAACATCTGTTCCCTGGAGCTTTGCAAGAGGCCCTTTTGTTATTTTTTCTAAGGCATCCTGGTCTGACCTTGCACCCAGAGCTGGTTCCAGTCTTCCTGCCATTCCTGCCAAAGCCCTGGCTCTCCCACCCAGGCTGGGGCTGGGCTCCCTCCCCATGGGCTATTTCCCCAGAGGCAGGGAAGGCGAAGAGCCCAGGTCTACCCTAAGGCCTCTGCGGGCCTCCCCAGGTGAAGTGTACCTCCTACAGACAACCCCACCTCCAGGCCTCAGAAAGACCAGGAGAGAGAGAGAGATTAGGTCCTCAAAGGACTCTGCCTTGGCTAGCCTTGACCCTCGGCAGGGGCAGTGTTGGTGACCCCAAAGGAAATGAGACATGTCCTTCCCCACAAGCAGCCAGGATGAAGAAGGGAGGGGAGAGGGTGAGGGAGGAAGGAGAGGAAAGAGGGGCTGGAGTGGAGAAAGCCCAGGAAACCAGTGCAGGGACTCCATAGGTCTGAAGGGACTCTCAGGTTGGCCACGCAGCCGCCATCCCAGGACCCTGAGAGCACAAGGGAACTGGGGGCTGCGTGGGTCTGTCCTGAGAATGGCCTTGCCAACTCAGGAAGCTGGGAGGAGGAGAGGAAAGCCAGAGCAGGAGGATGTGGAAGAAGCACGGAGCAGCGAGAAGGGGGGACCTGGGAAAAGACGGGAAGAATGTGAACCCAGAGAAAAGGGGGCTCAGAGAAGGGGAGCACGTGGGACCAGGCAAGAGGCAGCTTCTCTCTCCACAGTGGTTTCAGAATAAACACGCTTTAGCCTCCGCCATGGCTACCCCACCCCAGCTCCCCAGTCTGCCCGGGTGACAGCTGGGGTGGCTTCCACCTGCAGGCCAGGGCCTCTGTGCCCAGACTGCGGGAGTCTGGCACTGGGCAGCTGAGACTCGGCCAGCTCCCCCCAAACCCAGAGGAAGCCCAGAGCTGCCTGTGAGCCGGAAGAGGGCCGGGACCTCTTCCTGCGTCCAGTCCACACCCCCACCCCAGAGATATGAGCTATAGTGAGGTAGGGGGCGGCGTGGGGTGGAGGTCTCTTGCTTTCCAGGAAAGCACCTCTCCGATCCGGGAGCATCTGCTGGGCTCAGTGCCCAGGAGGCAGCCCCAGCAGCCCGTCTCTCAAGCGGAAACCTTCCATGAGGCTTCTCACACCGGCTGGAAAGGGAAGGAGGCTGGGAGAGGGGAGGGGAGGAGGGCAAGAGTTGGGAGAGGAAGGATACGCCATTTCCCAACCCAAGAGTGGATTCATGACGGAGCTTGCTGCCAAACAGACTGGGATGCGATGCATCTTGAACCAAACCAGGGGGATTAGATCATTCCAAAATGATCAAGGCATCTTCCCTTCTTCCTGTAGAGTTGCCGCAGCTGGTGGAGTCATCAGGCAGGGGT
>NW_007097297.1:77603-86590 GCF_000164805.1 Carlito syrichta
GGGTGGGTGGTGCTGACGACAATATTCTTAGCCTGGGTCAGGGGTGGCGGTGGCTTGGGGACAAGTCCTTGCCCCAGTGATCTAGTCCCGCAGCCCTCCCTTCCACAGGTGCTCAGCCATGCTTGCTGGTGCTGGCAGCAGCTGGTGAAGGGACAAGAGCTCCTGGGGTACAAATTGCTCCGGAATCCTCTCATGCTCAGAACCAAAGAGCAAGGACTCCTTCTCCTGTTCCCTTCCCGGCCATGGCGGCTGTGCACCAGTCTATTCTTCCTTCTGTCACAACACAGCCCCTGATTTTCAATGAGCATATGGGCACCCAGAATAATGCCATTTGCCAGAGTCCTTGGCAGTCAAGAGTAGTCGAATAACTAAGTTCTGGCCTAGGGGTCCTGAGGGGCAGTAACCTGTGCAAACCCTGTAGGGAGGGAGCCTTTCTTTTCTCTTCTTTGTCTATCTCATGCCCTGGAGTGTGAATGTGGCAGAGAGCCATCCTGGACAACATGGACCAGAGTGACACCCTAGGGACATTGGAGTTGTCATCCCAGTCAAGGCTTTCATCACTAAGCACCCATCTTGTGTAACCAACTGCTACTTTTTTTTTTTTGAGTCGGAGTCTCACTCTGTTGCCCAGGTTGGAGTGTCGTGGCATGATCTTGGCTATTGCAGCTTCGATCTGCTGGACTCAGGTGATCGTTCTGTTTCACCCTTCCAAGTAGCTGGGACTACAGGCACGTGACACCACGCCTGGCTAATTTTTTTAATTTGTTGTAGAGACAAGGTCTCACCATGTTGCCCAGGCTGCTCTCAAACTCCTAGGCTCAGGCAATCCTTTTGCCTCAGCCTCCCAAAGTACTGGAATTACAGACATAAGCCACCGTGGCTGGCCTGTTCTTGTTTTATTTTTTTTGTTTTGACTTGGTGTCTCTGTTGCAGGCTGAAGTGCAGTAACATGATCACAGCTCACCACAGCCATGACCTCCTGGGCTGCAGGCAATCCTTCCACCTCAGCCTCCTGCGTGGCTGGGATTTCAGGTGCAGGCCACCACGCCCGGCTAATTTTTTTTATTTTTTGTAGAGACGAGGTCTCGCTATGTTGCCCAGGCTGATCTTAAACTCAAGTAATCCTCCCTCTTTGGCCTCCCAAAGTGCTGGGATTATAGGCGTGAGCCACCGTGCCCACCTCCATTGCTACTGTGAATCTGTTATGTGCACCCAAACCCACTTCCTAATACGACACTGCCCAACCCTCACTTGGAGCCACATTCAAAGCATTTGGATGCTGCTCTTAGAGTTCTCCTCCGTGGAATGAATATCTAGAATAACGCCTTAATGTGCAAATTACTGAAGGGCATGTATTTATACTGACATTCCCAAGTCTAATTCCAGGCTTCAAGAGGGTCTTTAAACTCGAGTTCCCAGAACATGCTAGCATCCCTAGTATGAAGCAATATACTACCTGAGAAATGCAGGAAAGCACATGTCATGGGAGTGTCATCAAGGCAAATCATGAAAACACTAAGCCTTGGGGGCTCCAGCGCAGGGAACCCACAGCTCTGGAATTTGATCACTGTGCTGTGTGCATTTTTTAAAGCTTGGCAAAGCCCCCTTCATGGGTGCAGCTTCCCTTGGTGGGTAGGAACCCGTGGGGGCTGGGGCCCGTGCCTCCCCTCAGAAGTCGGAAATCGTTCTGGCTCCGTGTCTTTGGAGAAGAAAGGAATCTCTGCCAAGGAGAGGCCTTGCTTCTTAGTCCTCGGGTTCTTCGTCATTCCTTTTCTGACTTGAGATCCAACAAGCTGACTGGAGCAAGCACAGCCCCCATCTGCCCCCAGCCTCCTAAGGGACCCTGAGATGTAACTGGGGCAGGATCTATGTTATTAAAACGCTCCCAAGTCTAGCCTGGGAATCCTGGTCCAATTTCTTTTTCTTCCAGAGATTCAGGGCCTACGGTGGGAGAATGGGGGTGTTCCGCATACTAATGCTTCCATATGTGACCAACATGCAGCGGAAAACCCTAGACTCTCAGCTAACAAGCACGTTCTGACTCTGACTTGCCGAGTCCACATGTCCCAGGAACAGAACATCCACTTTCGGCTTCTCCTTGGGGATGGCAGTGCCAACATCATGGTGGGGCAGGAGCAGGCAGGAGGGTAATCAGAAGCAAGGCGAGAGGTGCTCCTGGGCCCAGGGCTTCCCACTGGCAGCTCCAGGCCACAGTGACACCCTTTGGCCTGTCCTCTACTCCTAGTCTTTGCTACTGCTGCCATTTTATTTTATTCAGGCACCTTCTATCTATGGCCTTGGTTCTCCTGCTTTTCACTCTCCTGTTCTCATACCACTGTCAGGTTAAATGTTCAAACACTTTTTTTTTTTTGAGTTGGAGTCTCACTCCGTCGTCTAGGTTGGAGTGCGGTGGCACACTCACGGCCATCCCAGTGTCAACCTGCTGGGCTCAGGCAACCCTTCCACTTCAGCCTTCCAAGTAGCCAGATCCACAGGCATGCACTACCACGCCCGGCTAATTTTTTGATTTTTATTGTAGAGATGAGGTCTTGCCAAGTTGCCCAGGCTGGTTTTGAACCGCAGGCTCAGGCAACCCGTCACCTTGGTCTCCCAAAGTGCTGGGATTACAGGCTTGAGCCACCGCACCTGGCCTTTTTTTTTTTTTTTTTTTTTAAGAGATGGTGTCTTGTTATGTTGCACAGGCTGGTCTCAAACTCCTGGGCTCAAGCAATCCTCCCGCCTTGACCTCCCAAAGTACCAAGATTACAGGTGTGAGCCACTGTGCCTGGCCTTCAAACACTCTTTCTAGCAAGTCACTCCTGGGCATTTCTCAGCCAAGCACTAGGACCCTTGCTGTCTGTGGAGCCACACCGCTTCTACCTTCACTGTGACTGTGACAGACGACAGAGAAGCCAAGCACCGTGTGCTGACTGCCTGCTACAGCCACCCTCACTACTTTACACATTCACTCACTCAGATCAGGGCAGGACAGCCGTGAGCTGGCATCAGAACCTAGGTCCCTGTGACGCTGAGGCCAGGCTTCCTCAATCTGCCTCCTCAACACTCCCTAACCTGCAGCCTCCCAGGGGCGATGGTGCCAAAGAGCAATCAGGAGGGACTGTCACCTGAAGGGCAACCTCAATGTTTCCGGCTTTCCCTGGGGCCTCCACGCCTCTCCTCTTCACTAGTTACTCCAGGATTTAAAGCCCTCCGAGGACTAAAGCCTGTTTTTGAGACTAGGAAGACTCCTGCTGCATGACCTCTCATAACCCTAGATCCTCTCACATTTGCACTTGCTGCCAGAGAAGCTCCCCAGGTAAATAGGTGGACACCATCCCTACCTGGCAAAGAAGGAAACCCACAGCCAAACAGATTAAGTCATGTGTCCGAGGCAAGCCAGGAAGAAACAGCTAGAACTGGAACTGCAGGTTCCCAGGCCCCAGCCCTTTCCACAAGTACTCTGCAACCCACATGGGCCTTGCCGGAGTCCTCCCCTCTCCACACCCCCTCCTCCAGGACAGGGCTCAGGTGACCCACAGGCAGGCAGGTGGGTGTCACTGGGACCAGATTCCCCAGCTGGGGCAAGGGGCACTCACCAGCCTGAAGCCAGATCTGTTCCAGCGTGGTCCACAGCTGCGTGGGGCCCTGCTTCAGGACCGAGGAGGGCATGGTCAGCTCTGACATAGCTTCTTCCAGCCGGGAGGCTGCAATGGACGATGCCCGCTGGGAGCCTGCAGAGCAAGAAGGGCGAGCTGAGCAGCAGTTGGAGTGTCACATGCCACTGGCCCAGGGGCAGTAACTGCCCAGCTCCACAAGGAGAGACAGGGCAGCCCGAGTCAGGGCAGGGCGGCATGGCCTGGCAGCCGCAGAGCAATTCACAGATCTACGAGGGAGAGCCCACCCTGTCTCACCAGTCCTTGAACCCACAGCTGGGGAGGGGAGCTCTCTGAGGGGCATCAGGCAGAGACCCCACCTGGAATCCACCCCTAGGAAAATAATCCCAAATGTCAGCAAAGGTGCTCATTCTACTTCTGCCTGTAATACTGAAAACAACAGAAATTTACCTGAGTGTCCAAAAAAAGGAACTGATTAAAAATAAATGAGGGTATATACTCATCCAAGACTCTGCAGTATTTAAAACAAGGACATATAAATACGAACACTGATGTGGAAAGATGTTCACATTATATAGATGGGTTAAAAAAAAGCAAGTTACAAAAGAACAGGATCACATCTTTATAAAAAAAGAAATACGGGCATGGAAAAAGATCTGAAGGTCTGGGTGGTGAAATGACAGGTGATTTTTTTCCTTCTCTTTCTTCTGTTATTTTTACTTCCTGTTTCCACAGGGCACATTATTTTTTCCTGTGTATAAAGGTCCCATCCGAGACTGCTGTGAGGGACCCCTGGGGAGCAGCTTGGGTCAGACTTGTGCTTTCTGGAAAACCTCTCCCCATGGCATTCTGTGTGACGTAAGCTTCTGCTCAGGATACATAAGCTGTTGACATTTATAATTCCCATGCAGGTGAAATGTGAGCACTTTCTCCCTCTCTCACAGAGGCTATGAAGGCTCCAATAAACTCGGGAGGCCTCTGGGCAAACCACAGATGATTTCGGTGTAGGAGACAAGTGTCATGGACTCCTAATGACTTTGTTCTTGACTGTCCCTCTTTAATTGCAAGGGAGTGACCCCACCCCCCAACCACACCTTCTACAGCGACAGCAGCTCTTTGCAACAGCCGCACCCCCCCTGGTGCTAGGTTTGGCTTCTGAAGTCAACTGTGTCGCTTGACAACTTGGCTCCTGTCCACAGAAGTGGGGAGAAAAAGAGCAATTCCACTAAATAACTCCAGCACACTTTCACTCCCATGACTCATTCTGGTGTTTCTGAGGAAGGTGTTTGTTCTGTTTTAATCAGGCCCTCCATTAAAGACGGTAAGTTTGCAGTTCCTGAACTCCTTTGCATTTTACGAACGATGGGTTTCAGGATGAGTTTTTCCAGGAAAAAGTCAGCTTTGAGCTTAGGAGTGTAAACCACTCAGCCATTCCTTTCTGTCTGACTTGGTTTACTAAGGACATTAGGTAGAGCACAGCCTAAAGCTTTAGCCTAAGGGGAAGTAGCTTCTGTGTTCCCTGGCCCCAGCTGCTGTCTTTCCAGCCGAGGCTCCTCTTCATTCCCACACAGGAGGCAGGGACCCTCCCTTGCCATTACAGCTGCCTGCCCTGGGCCAAGATCAGCCCTGCGAGATGCCTGAGGGGCCCTTGGGCAGCAGCTGGCAAGGAGCGTGGTGGGTCTGTCAGGCTGGGCAGATGCCACTCTCCCTGGTGATGCTCTCAAGCTGGGACAGTGAGCTGTGGGCCCATGCAGATGGCTGCCCACGGGGCATGTTCTTACCGGAGTCTGCATCATGGGCGTCGGGCAAAGTCAGGTGCATGCCACTCTGCTTCTTCATCGTGATGCCTTCGCCAAGGCTGCCATCCTTCTCTAGGCCTCTGGAAGGCAAAGGAGTGCCAGGGCCCAGTGAGGCAGAGGGCCGGCATCACCTGGGGCTGGTGGGGAGAACAGAGAGCCTCACTCCAGGTAGGCTCAGGGGCTGAGAGATCAGGCCTAAGAACGGAGCCAAAGCCAGGACACTGCTGGGAAGGCCTGAGACCACCAGACAAGCAGGACAGATCAGCACAGGTCCCGTATGACGTGAGCTGAGGACTGGAAACTCTCCCATGCTGTCTACCCTCTCCTCTGAAGTGAGTGAGGCCGGAAGCTCCCCCAGGCTAGGACAAGGTCTCTTCTACCTTTTGTCACCCATTTGCCAGGTGGTTTCCCATTCTTTTTCTGAAAAGTCCCTCACCCCAGAGTCTCCTTCTAGCAGCTTCTACCCACACCCACTTATCCAGCCCTGCCCTTGAATCTCCCAGTAAGGGTTGACCCTGCCCAAGGGATTTCATCCTATCTGATTACCCTGGGCCCTCCTCTGTAAATTCCACCATTAGAGATATTCCTCTGGGCACCCAGTGTCCCTGTGAAAATGCAAATACCCATCAGAGTGGGGTCCCCTGAGGGAGATGCACAGCTGACCAGAGGACCAGGAAGAGGCCGTGCACCCACCCTGCATGAGGCCCCCCTTTCCCTTTGTGCTGCATAGGCTGAGCCCAGACATCCCATTGGGTTTGAGCAAAGACTTTCTGCAGACTCAGCCCCGACAGGAGCACCCTGTTCTGGCCCAGGAAAATCCCAGGTCCCAGGCCAGGGACTACAGAAGGAGGCAGGATGCATGGAAAGCATGGTGACTGAGGGACAGAGGGGTGGCCCTTCAGGGCCCTGCCTCCTCCTCCTTCTCTTCCAGCCTCCATATGGAATAAGAAAATAAATGACAGGCTCCATGGGTGGGTCTCGAGAGACCCGGATTCAAGTCTCAGGACCATTACTTCCCAGGTGAGTGACTCTGGTAAATTACACACAAGGTCTCTGAGTTTCAGTTTCTTTTCAGGGCTGGGCATAAAATCTGATCATGTATCAACTACAGGCACGTAATGTATAAGATAAAACAACATGCCCAGCACCTGGCTCAGGTGCTCAATAATGATTTCTCTTCCTCCTTACCACTTGAACTTCAATTTCCTAAATAGGGTGTTTGTGTGCACTTCACAGAGAACTGTTAAGAGGTTCAAACTGGACCAAGATGTGAAGAGCCCTGTAAAGTAGCAAGCTTCACATCTCATTCAACACCCTCACCATTCCCACCTTGCCAGGCACGCTGGCCACTCAGCTGTGGCCTGTTGCCCCGGCAACCACCCTCTGGCAACCCAAGGGACCACGATAGCCACGCACCCCAGTTGGGAGAAGCTGTACAGGGTCTGCCACAGCCGCAGCATCTGCCTGCAGGTCACGAGGGCTTCTTCGGGGCCTTTCAGCACCTGCTCCAGCTTCACCTTGGTGAACATCAGGCTGTGGGGAGGGAGAGAAAGGTCAGCACATCCGGGGAGCGCCTTCACCTGAGGATTCTGCCCGCCTCCCCAGCCCATGGCAGGCAGAGTGTCATGAGTGCGGCGGCCTCTGCCATGCCCCTGGATCACCTGCTTTCCCCCTGTGTTTCGGTTTCTCCCCATATCTTTTTCCAAAGCATGAAGCACTCTTAGCATTGGTCAGTGCTGACCCTGCTCAAGCCATGTGTCTCCTGTGCCACCTGCCCATCTCTGAAGCTCTGTTACATGGGATTCCTGGTGGTGCTCGGTTTGTCCCTTCTATCCACTCCCTCAGCTAAGCAGCGCCCCTGTCCTATGAACATCCTGTGTCCTACTGAATGAGTGGCTGGGTTCACACTTCTGTGGCTCACAGGGTCCAGGGCAGGGCCTTGAAGAGGAGCAACTTTGACTCGGTGAGTGGCATCAAGCAAGGAGGAGGCCAGGAGGTCACCGAAGGGCAGAGCTCTGCTTCCCACCTTGCCAGCACCCAACAGGGGCCCAAGTGCCATCTCCTAAACGGAACTGCAAACCTCGTTTCCTGACCCTGGAAACACGAGGAAGATGGTGTTATACTTTATCAAAGGATTCTTCCTTGAATTTCCCAAAATAGCTAGCTTCCCTTACATAATTGATAGGATTAAAGCGACACGAAATCCTATTCCATCACCATCCAGATCTTACGTGCACTGAGAGAGAACTTCAGAACACCTTTCAACCTAAAAAGCTGAAGTCCTCTGAGGTAAGACTGATATGGGGATGTGGCTCTTAGAAGGGCTGGGAAGAAGGAAGGGACTGGTCCCACCTGGAGGCAGGACCCCAGGAGGGGAGGGCGGCTCCCACCCTCTCCCTGGACACTCAGGGACAGCCAGAGCACTTAACACAAGCTAACCAGAACACCTGCCCACCAAGAATTGGGTTGGAGCCCCGCTGGAGGCCCAGCTGTGCCTGACGTTGGCCCTTCGGTGTCCTGGAGGAGGGGGTCCAGGCAGTATGGAAGCCCAGCAATATTTTCACCCTGGTCCTGCCACAGCACTGATGCGCAGCAGTGGCCTGGGCAGCCTGAGGAGAGTCCAGCTGCGCCACCGAGACCCAGATAAGGTGGCCACTCCTGGTTCTCCGTGAGTGGTGAGTAGTGAGGCCTTTCACTCACGGCATCACTGAGCAAACCCACAGGACTGGCAGGCCCTGTGCTTGACCACTGCCTGGTGCTCCTCTGGCCCACGTGAGGGTGAACTTTTCCATCGGAGAGTCACCCACCAGACCAGTCAGGCCCCACCCAGGGAGGCCAGGCCTGCGCCTGGGAGCTGTCCTCTGACCTCCCTCAGCTGAAGTCCTGTCTCCCCTCTCCTCTGTCCTGAGACCTGGGCGTCCAGCCCCAAAAGAGACTTTGATGTCCTTACTCTGTGCCTTTACACCCTTTTCTCAAAAATTGTGACTTGCCAGTAGAGAATAAAGAGAGTAAATTTGCCCCAGTCCCTTCATCAGAAGACGCAGTCTGAGATCTGAACAAGTATTATTATCATTATTTATTTTTATTTATTTATTTATGTATTTATGTTTAGAGTTGGAGTCTATAGGATGAGCCACTGAGCCCGGTCTCATTATTTTTAAGATAAAAAGGCAGCTAGGTGCAGTGGCTCATGCCTATAATTCTAGCACTTTGGGAGGCAGAGGCAAGAGGACTGCCTGAGCCCACAGGTTTAAGAACAGCCTGGGCAGCTTGGCGAGACCTCGTCTCTACAATATATCAAAAAATTTGCCAGGCACATGCTTGTAGTTCCAGCTACTTGGAAGGCTGAGGTGGACGGATCGCCTGAGCCCAGCAGGTAGAGGCTGCAGCAGCCTTGAGTGTGCCACTGCACTCAAGTTTGAGCTACAGAGTAGACTCTGACTTAAAAAAAAAGATAAAAAGACTGCAAGTCATAGTTTTTTTGTTTATTGTTGAGTTGAAGTCTCACTCTGACACCCGGGCTGGAGTGCAGTGCCACGGTCATGGCTACTGCAGCCTCGACCTACTGGGCTCA
>NW_007097297.1:86610-127129 GCF_000164805.1 Carlito syrichta
GAGCCCAGCAGGTCGAGGCTGTAGTGGCCGGGAGCATGCCACTGCACTCCAGTCTGGGTGATGGAGTGAGACTCCAACTCAAAAAAAAAATTATTTTATTTTTTTATTGTAGAGAGAACCCCTGGACTCAGGCAATCGTCTTGCCTCCGCCTCCTTAGATATTGGGATTACAGGCATGAGCCATTGCACTGGGCTATTATTTTTAGAGACGGGGTCTTGCTATGTTGCCCAGGCTGGTCACAAACTCCTGGGCTCAAGCAATACTCCTGCCTTAGCCTCCCAAGTAGCGGGACTACAGGTGTGTGCCATCGCATCCAGGTCGGACAAGTATTATTTTTCTTCTTCACTTTTCCTCAAAAATGCCTTTCCTGCCCCTGCACATAGACTGCCCCCCTGACTTGGCCCCTCTGGTCCATTTTCATCCACCCCAAGCCTGGTTTTAAATCCCACCTCTCCCAACTCTTAGGACATCCTGAACCCTTCTTGGAACATAACTAATGACCACTCAGCTGGCCTATCAGGTCCCAAGTACAGAAGCCAGGGTCCCCCAGCATGGACTGCACAGGCCTGGGCACACCCCTAAGCAGAAACAACCTCTGTAGGCAGCTGCTGGGGAGAACTGGTCCTGCCACCTGTATTCTCCTTCCCCAGATTTGCAAAAGGTCCAACACTCCACTATTAAGAGCCTCCGCTTTGGGAAGATAAAGGAGAAAACACAAAGTGTGCCTTCAAGGTAACAATTAGAGACCTGTCAATGACACATTGCCCGGGGAACCAGGTGCTGCATTAGAAGAGAGATGGGGTCTCACTAGAGCCGGTGTTTGATGAAAAGCAGAGTGGGGTGGGATTTGGCGGGGAGTGGGGGAGAGAGGCAAAGTCTGGGGTGTGGAGGGAGAAGCTGGTTAGAGCAGAAGTGGGAAGTCCCACCCCTCAAGCCACAAGAGTCCCCTGGGGTGGCTGGTCCCTGGGACAGCTCCTTGGGCAGGCCAGTTCTGCAGTGGTCCCAGGCTCTTGGCAGACTTCTTTTCTGGCTGCCAGAGCCCCTTTCTTGCTCCCTGCGTCCCCAAGGGCCAGGATGGACCCAGGGCAGGCCTGACCACATCATGTGCCTGGAACACAAGTGGCCGAAAGCTGAGCTGGCACCGCAGTCACTTCGACCAACACAGGCTGTGTCTTCGCGGCTGCTGACATTCCATCAGTATGAGTGGCTGGAGCGGAATTTCTCGACCTGACCACATCCTTTCTGGACTGGGGCAAGTGCTCCAACAGCTCCAGAAACTCTCGGGCCGGATCCTTCACTCCCGGATCCTGGGAGGTTCCAGATGAGCTGCTGAGATTTCCTGGGTCTGATAGTGCAGCTGCCAGTGGGATCTTCCTCCACAAAGCGCCCAGCCTGACTGTCCACGCCTTCAGCCCAAACGCCTCTGCGTGGCCTCCGCCCTCCATTCCTGCCACCCTCCCTGTGACCTTGGATGCTCGTGCACTGATCACATGGGTATTAGCAGCTCCCTGGACCTCGGGACAGGCTCCTAGACTCACTGTGCTTTGGAGACTTGCCCTTCCCCCTCCAACATCGGGCCAGCTCCTCGCCAGATGTCACCCTCTGACTTTCTCTGTGTGTGCCCTTGGGGGCTGCACACACTCCCCCCCAGGGCTGCCTTCACTATGTCAGGATGTGGTTATCGGCATCCCTGCTGGCTTGCCTCTAATTCACTGCTAAACTCTCCCCTGCTTGCAACAGGGATTAGCAAGCAACTCCACTCCCTCTGAGGGCACAACTCAGCTGCTCTTCTAAGAAGCATGCCCCTCCTCCCATCCCACCCACGGGAATGGGTGGCTGCTGTCCCCCCACCCACACGCTCTTGGCCCAGTTCTTCAGAAAGCCTCAGGGAGTCCTGGAGTGCCGTCATGGCTGGTGGGCCATATTTTGGGTCCCTCACAACCAGGGGGAGACAGAGCTGAGGCCAAAGCCCCATCAGAATGCTGTGCTTCCTGGGAGAGGATATTGCTCCCCAGGACAGAGTGGGCAAGTTTGGGCTCCTCTCACTTTGCTTACCTGCCTTATATACTGAATGAGTCTAAAACATCGCTTGATTAAAGGATTCTGATGCTTAAAAAAAAACAAAACTATTTCCGACGGTTGCAGTAGCTCACGTCTGTAATCCCAGCATTCTGGGAGGCAGAGACAAGATAATTGACTGAGTCCAGGGGTTCGGGACCAGCCTGGGTAACTTGGTGAGACCTCATCTCTACAATAAATCAAAAAAATTGGCTGGGCGTGGTGGTATGCACCTATAGTCCCAGTTACTCAAGAGGCTGAGCTGGAAGAATTGCCTGAGTCCAGCAGGTCAAGGATGCTGTAGCAGTGAGCATGCTACTGCACTCCAACCTGGGGGACAGTGAGACTCCAGCTCAAGCCCCCCCAAAAAAACCCCCAAAACGGTTTCAATCCCATAGCTCCAGTTCTCCTCCAAAAAGCCCCTACATGACCACCCTGTCAGTCTCTGAACGTCTGGCACTGTGTTCAGTTCGCACTTAATTTCATTTTACACACATATATATATATATATTCGGGGCTCAGGACATGCCACCCCAAAATATATGACTGCAGGAAACCAGAATATGCCACCCCAAAATATACTTTGGCATATTTTGAGCTGGTTATTCCGAGAAACTGCAGGCACAGGAGTAGCTCTGAAAAGCTGCCCTTTTGTAAAAGAAAGATCCATTTCTAAGAGAAATCTACATGAGTAAAGGTCTCTAACAGGAAGAGGGCTGCTCCTGCCAGCTTTCCTCACCGGAGCCACTTCTATCTGCATAGCAAGGCGACCTTTATTCACCATACATTTCTGTCGCTTGCTAGCTTGCCCTCCCACAACCTGTCTCCCTTACCACCAACCGCCCCCCACCCACAGCCCCGCAGCCCGAATCCCCACTCCTTCCCATAGCTCAGGAAGTCATTAAGTTCCAGTCATATGGTCCTTCTTGGAATCTCATTTTGTGGGACTCCCATGCACAGGTATGGTTAAATATGGTTTTCCTCCTGTTCATTTGTTTTATGTCCATTTAATCTGCAGCCCAGCCGAGGAACCCAGAAGTGTGGAAGGAAGGCATTCTCCCCTTCCCTACTTTATTTATGGAATCTTTTTTGCTAGCCAAGCATAAGAGCTTAATGATAAAGATAAACTCATCAGGCGCTTTTAAAAGTCAGGCATTCTAGAAACAGTCGGCGGCCAGTCCTGCCTACAGATGGTCAAGCCACCATTTATCTTTTCCTGTGCCCCAGCATGCGTCCCCGTCTGGACAGCAAGTACCCACAGGACAGGGCCCCACCTCCCGTCCTGGGCGCCTGGCACAGTACTGAGCACGTGGCGTCTGCTTCGTCCTCAAGTCCGTCACTTGATCCCTCAGAGCTGTGATGTACACCGGACTCACACAGCTGACAAGCAAAGTGCCGGCCAATACCATTTCAAACCGTACAGGCGCAAAGTTCTACTCCACATTGACAGCAGGACCTGGGGCGGGACGGTGGACTCGGGTAATGCATACAGGTCTGACTCCTTCCACCTGGGGGGCTCGTATCCCAGGGGACAGTCACCAGGCAAAACCAAAGTATAACTGACAAGCGTCTCTAAGGCAGGAATGCCTGAATGCTAGAATCTAGCAGCCTTTCATTTTCCGGGCACTCTGACAAAAGCCATTCCAGGGGAGCAATGGCCACAGCACTGTCCTCAAACCCTGTGTGGTGATGTCACTCAGAGTGAACAAACACTGGCCCAGGAGTCAGAAACCTGAGCCGAAGTCCCGGCTGGGTTGTCACCCAGCTGAGCATGCTGCAGGTTCCACACCTGAAAATAGGAGTGAAGTCACCTGCTCCATGGGATGCCTGCCAGGTTGCATTGTGATGACCATGGGCAGCAGATGCGGCCAGCTCTCCAGCACACGGGGAAGGGGCTTCCGCCCTGCAAGCGCAGGCCTGCTAGACCCCGAGAGGCAGGCGTCCGGGCCAGGTGCCTCTGGAGGTCCCCAGAAAGGCCCTGAGCCTCCCGGCCTGGTCAGTTACACTCCTTACCATCAGGACCTACATGTGTGCCCTGGTCCTGGTAGGGAGCCCCATTGTGGAGAGAAGCCCCCCTCTAAGCATGCACACTCTCCTGAGGATGCTGCCAGAGCCTTCGGCAGCCGTTCTGGTCAAGGGCAGAGATGTGCCACCTCCTGCATCACCCAATCCCAAGACCCAGCACCCAGGGGCACAGACAGGAGTTCAGCTGACCTGACAGAACCACCCCCTGCAGAATCATAAGACATCTCAGCTCATGGGGCCTGTCTGGGCCAGCCCTGCTCCTGTGGAGGAAGATAGAAACCAGTGAGGTTGGCAACTCTGTTCCCTGCTATATAATGGCTGTGCCACAGGCCACCAGCTTTGCTGTCTCCCCAACTGTTCCAGCCTGGGGCTGATGACAGAGGCTCCCAGGAGGATGCTGGCTTCTGCCTCTTCTCTCTCCCTTTCTTCCTGGCCGAGCCTGGCCTGAAATCCTGGGCAGGCTCAGAACTGCTAATTATTCCTCAAAAGGATTAAGACTTGGAGTTGTTCCCACTGGAGGCAAAGACAAACAATTTTTCTTCTCACTGCTATAAAGAGAAAAGATCTTATCGCGCGCCCCCTCAGACCTGAGTGAGTATGGCTTTTCCAAAAACTTTTTGCTAAAAAAAGAATTATTTCATACACAGGGGATATTTTTGTGATGCCTCTAACTAAACCAGCACTGTCCTGGGGTCAGAGGTCATCATGTTCATTCCCTTACCTGGGGGCTCCCATCCTCCGCTCCTCCCAACTGTGTCCCCTCGCTGGTGGGGGATATAGGCAGAGCGGAGCTGCAGGGAAGACACAGTCACATGGGCAGCAAGCTCGATGGATTCACATTTTTACTTCTGTGTTCCTGGAAGCAGCACCTGCCATGGACACTTAAACGCTGTGTGTACCCAAGGGAGCCACCTCTGGCCCCTGGCTCACTCCCTGTCAAAAGGGAGAACCCGTGTTGAAACACAGCCTTTGGCATCAGATAATGCAGGTATACTACCAGGCTCTGCTGCTCACTAGACTTGCCTTAACCTCTCTGATCCTGCCTATTCATCTGCAAAGCAGGACGGTCCTAGTATTGCCCAGGAAGACTGGTGGGAGGACTAAGGGACACGGAGCCTGTGCCTGGCACACAGTGACCCCTCAAGAAAGATGAGCTGCCATACTCTCAGACAGTTTTGCTGTTCTCAAGCCTGTCTTCCTCTGAGATTCTGCCTTCCTCTGGGCAGGGTCCAGGCCTCCTTTATCTTTGTATGCCCAGTGCCTGCCCTAGGATGATCACTCAACACATCTTTGCTGAAGAACGAAGAGGGGAGTTGAGTCACAAGGACTCACCAAGGCCTGGACAGCTGTGGGTGTTCCCAGGATCCCCAAGGCCATGAAGCTGCAGGGCATCCTCTGGAACTCTCCATTCTTCCTGGTCCTACTAGTCCCCTGTGTGTTGGCCCACCCAGCCCTGGCGGCCCCTGCTGATCCTGATGGCTCCTCGCCCTCCTGAGCGCCTTCCATGGCAGGGTGGGAGATGGCCGCAGGTGTGGTGGAGGGGGGCGTTCTCTCTTTAAAGGACAGTAATTAGTAATTCCCACTGATGGCTGTGCAGGGCTGTTTTAATGAAGAGTTCTATTTTTACAGAAAACACATAATTGAGTGAAAAAGCAGGCTAGTCTCTGAGTCAGGCGGCCACGCCTCTGGAAAGTCTAACTCCTCAGCCAGAGCCTGCTGCACCCAGCATGGGACGGGCAGGAAATGGGGCCCCTCCAGGCCGCACAGAGTCAGACTCAGTGGTGACCAGCAGAGTCCAGGTTTGATGACCCAAGTGTCCTTTCTTGTAGCCGTGTGAGCTTGGGCATGTCACTTTAACTGCTCAGAGCCTCAGTTTCTTATCTGTAAAATGGGAATGTCAGTGTCTATTTGCCTTGAGGATTGCTGTGTGAAAACAATGGCCCAGCTGGGGCTGGCACTTCATAAAGGGTTCAGTGCATGTCACCCAACCTCTCATTTTTATTTACCTAGACCCTAGGAGATGCAGGTGCCTCCTTAGCTCTTCAGTGCCTTTCCTCATCTGTAAAATGGGAATGAATCCCTCCTAGGATTGGTGACAGGGAACAGTGCCCACCAGAGGGGTGCAGGGTGCACAGCTGCTGTTATTATTATTGAAACTCTTGGGGTTCAAGCACCCTGGGGTTGTCCTGCCGATCAGCTGACATGGGTTTTGGCCCCTGCTCTGCCACACCTCAGCGACTTGACCTTTTTTGTCATTGTTTAAGTCTCACTCTGTTGCCCAGGCTCACGGCTACCACAGCCTCAACCTGCTGGGCTCAGGCGATACTTCTGCCTCAGCCTTCCAAGTAGCTGGAACTTACAGGAGTGTGCCACCATGTCCCGCTAATTTTTTGATTTATTGTAGAGACGAGGTCTCGCCAAGTTGCCGATGATGGTCTTGAACCCCTGGACTCAGGTAAGGCTCTCGCCACCCCCAAAATGCTGGGATTACAGGCTTGAGATATCATCTAACTTCCTTCAACTTTAAAATAGGAGTGTGCGCCTTTGGGAGGCTGAGGTGAGTGGATTGCCAGGTTCGAGACCCGCCTGGTCAACTTGGCGAGACATCATCTCTACAATAAATCAAAATGAGCCGGGTGTGGTAGCGCGTGCCTGTAGTCCCAGCTACTCGGAAGGCTGAGGCGGAAGGATCGCCAGAGCCCAGCAGGTCGAGGCTGTGGTGCCCAGGAGCGTGCCACTGCACTCCAGTCTGGGTGACAGAGTGAGACTCCAACTCAAAAAAACAATAAATAAAAAAAATAAATAAAATAAAATAGAAGTGTGGTAAAGACCAGAAAATAAAACAAATCACACCAAAACAACAACACAGGGCAAGGAAGGTAAGAGCCCTCCATGACTGTGAGATGCCTAAGTGTTCCCTTCCTTCCAGAGAACAAAACAGCTCCCACATTCTGCATGTCCACTGGCATGGGTACCCAGTGGGGTGGGGGTTCCCTATCATCCCTATCAGGCTGAAGAGAGGCCAGTCTCTGCCCCAGAGGGGTTTCCAAACTCAAACAATAATATCTCCAAGGCAATTAGGAAACCACAAAATAAAAGAATCAGGCTGTCAATGGAGTGGTTCAGCTTTGAAGTGCAGGGATTTCAAGGGCAAAGTACAAAGAAGACATGGGGAGGACTAGTAGGATTTGGATGTCAAGGAGTTCAGGTGAGTGCCCTGCAGGGCTGAGAGAGCAGGGACAAAGGCCTGGAGTAGGTGGGAGCGTGTGGGGGTGGGGAGATCAACCTGAACCAGCACACCCTCTCTGAGCTGAAGCCAGTCGGCCCCTCAGCCCATCCAGAAGTAATCACCCTAACCTTGACCTGAGCTACACAGGTCTCCCGGACTCCAAATTCTGTAGCTCTGGAAAAGACCCCACCAGGGCAATTAGCTAATGAAATTCACATATGCTCTGTGAGGATGTGATTTTTAAAGAGACTTGGACAGGAATGGCCTCCCTCAAAAGAGGAGGCCACAGTCAGTCTCAGTTTTATTACCTTCCCAGAGACTAATCCCAACATGGAAGGTACCCTTTGGGGCAGCTCCTCCTAACCCAGTTATTTTTCCTTGGGTCTGGAGGATTACATTGACACATGTCCTCTCACCTTTTTTTTTTTTTTTTTTGACTTAGGTTCTCACCCTGTTGTCCAGGCTGGAGTGCAGTGGCATGATCATGGGTCACTGCAGCCTCAACTTCCGGGGCTCAGGAAATCCTTCTGCTTAGCCTCCTGAATGGTTGGGGCTACAAATATGCACGCAACAGCATGCCCAGATAACTTTTCGTCGAGAGGAGGTCTCGCTATTTTGCCCAGGCTGGTCTCAAACTCTTGAGCTCAAGTAATCCTCCCGCCTTGCCTCGGCCTCCCCAAGTGCTGGGATTCAAGTTCATGGGGGATCTTCCACCTCTTAATGGATTCATTGAATGTCATTTGACTTTAAAGCTTTAAAAATCAACAGCCAGAAAGCTCCTGCTTCCTGGAGTGAGCTCTCCTTGAAGACCGCTCCACCTGGTGAACAGTCGTTCTCCTTGCCCCGTCCCCCCAGCTGCCTGCAGCCACAGGCTCATTTGTACCCACAGGCATGCCCTTGGCTGGCTTCTGTGGGGCAAGGCTCTCTTATCTGTGTTCTGGGCACTGATGACTGACACAACTTCAGCCTTGGCTTACCTCACTATACAGCCACCTCCAGTTACCTGGACTCTCCAGACATGAATTCATGACCTTGAAAGACTTAAATGTAAGTGGCACAGAGCCTTCTCTTAACTGGGTTGGAAGAAGGCCCTTAGGTAGAAGAACAAAGGTAGGTCCCAGCCCGATGTGAGACACAAGAAGCAAACGCCTAGGCCTCTCTACCAGTGAGTGAGCAGACCCTCAGGGATCTGAAGACCTCCCACTACAGAGGGAGGCCTGCTTCCTGGGCCTGGGCCTCCTCCCAGAGGCTTCTAGAAGGACTTTTTCTCTGGGCTGGACCAACCCTCTACAGGGACCAACTCATGTGCCCCAGGCTACAGTGCCTCAGTTGTTTAAGCAGGGAAATCACCCAATGCGTATCAAGAAGCAAAGGTCAGCAGGGCTCGGTGGCTCAGCCTGTAATCCCAGTGCTTTGGGAGGCTGAGGTGAGTGGATTGCCTGAGCCCGCGGGTTTGAGACCCGCCTGGGCAACTTGGCGAGACATCTATACAATGTCAAAAATTAGCCGGGCGTGGCAGCTCACGCCTGTAGTTCCAGCTACTTGGAAGGTTGAGGCGGAAGGATCGCCCAGCAGGTCAAGGCTGCGGTGGCCGAGAGTGGCCACTGCATTCCAGTCTGGGTGACAGAGCAAGACTCCAACTCAAAAAAAAAAGAAGCAAAGGTCGAAGACCACCTTTGAAGACAAATGAAGAATTCCTTTCGGAAAAACTCACAAATACCTGGGCTCCTTCCTCCTTCCTTTCCTTCCTCTCTTCCCTAAACCCATGACCCCACAATGGGAATGCAAGCAGACCCCTAACTGGAGACTGAAGACCACAACTCACAACCTCTACATGTTGCCCAGAGCGAGATCACAGAGCTTCTCACTGGACAGGCATTGAAGGGAAATGCTGACTGTCAACCCAGCTTAGCTGATGAGGAACTGACCTTTAGGGACATACCCAAAGCGGCCAGCGATTATGACAGGCTTAACACTTCCCTTGGCCACATGGCCTGGGAGCTCACCCCCACCCCGTGGCTGGTGTCCTCCTCAGGGGCTGTGGCAGCCAAATGTGTTCAATGAACCCAGCAGAGTGATAAACTATGTTTGTGTTAATACCTTTGATTCCAACCCCCCTCGCTGGGGGGTTGGTATTCTAGGCATCCTTTTGATGTACCACAAGTCCTTAATAAGAACAACTAAATGAACACACTGAGTTGAAGTCAGAAATATTCACAGAAGCCCGGGGACTTTGACCCCTTCTGCTCAGTGCTGGGCACCACTAGAAATATGTCACACATGCAACCTGAAAAAAAAGGTGAGGCAGGCCAGGTAGATCATAGAGGTGCCCTTGAGGTACAACTTTGGCTCCAGTTGGATTCGGCCAAGGTATGGTCCCAGCTAACGCCTAGTTATCAACACAAACATTTTCCAAAACAGTCCAGGTTTCCTGGGGCAGACGGCCCCGCACAGTTCCATTTGTTTACTCATGCGTGCTCTGGCTTGTCGAGAGGGCCATATTGTTCCTTGGCTGGGGAGGGACTCCAACAAACCCCCCACCAGGTCTTTCTAAGTCCCCCAGGACCAATGCTGGGCCAGCAGAAACTCCCAAGAGGGCCTACCCTGACGGACGGGGGGCCCAGGGGGTGGGAGGCGGTGGCCTTGCCCACTGTGGAGAGGGGAAGGGGAAATCATTCGCTTCTCTGCCGACCTATGCACGGCCTGGGGTTTCAAAACCAGTCTGGCCGACTGCCAGGCCCGGGGCGGGAACGGTGACTGACAGGCCGGTTATTGGAAAGCTCCCATCATTAGCCTAGGAACTTTGTTTGGTTACTATGGTGATCTTCACTACAAGCAGCCTGACTAAAGCCCAAGGAATTTGTTACCTAAAACCATGGCCCCATGGAGCCCGTGGCTTCAGGAAGGACGCTTATCAGTGGCCTGTTCCCCTTGACCCTGTATTCCCGCCCCTCCCTGGCCAGGCCTCCCAGCTGCCTCCCATGCCCAAAATGAGAAGAAAGGACCATAAAAGCCACTCCAAGCTCGCACGGGACTCTCACATGCCGTGGCTTGGCCCAGGCAAGGAGCTGCTGTTCCCAGAGGCCCCCTGCAGGCCTGGCTGTCTGGTCATCTGGCCTGGGACAGCCCGGCCAGCACATGTGTCCAGGGCTTAGTCAGAAGCCCACAGGATTTCAAGAAGCTGCTCGGGGTGTCTGGTTCCCACTGTGCGAGGTTCACACTGTCCCTGCAAGGGCCATCCGCCTCTGCCTCATCACGTTTCTGCCTCTTTAAACCCGAGCTCCACGGACTGAAGGTCAGCCCACAGCATGGAAATCAAGATCCTCTTCCCTTTGCTTTCTAATCCCTGAATTCAGAAGGTTTTTTAAAAGTTCAACTCTGCAAAAGCTGGATTTTTCTCTGGGAATCTAGAGATGTCGTACGGGAAGGGTGACCTCTTGTGCGGCCAAGGGACTTCAAAACCTCCCAGAGCATCTTGGCCTGCCTCTGTCAGGGCCTGGCCTCAGCCTCCCTCCTCCACCTCCTGGACTGCTGCTCTGGGGCCCAGGTTATAGCCTGCTGTCATCTGCAGCAGCCTCTGCTTCCCCTCCATGCCGCCACCTCACATATGGCTGTCCATGGGCTGCATGACTCTCTCTTGCCTGAGTCTCATAATGGATGTTGCGAGCAGAGAAAGATGGGGTAGATGTTGTCAGTCTCCTGGCAGATGAGGAAACTGAGGCAAGGAGAGGAGAGCAAGTTGTTGTAGGTGGCACACATCAGGGACCTCCTTGTGGCTCTCACACAAGGACCAGCTCACACGGGGTCCATCTACCCACTGGCCACCTCCCCTGTGGCAGGCCTCCCCAGAGCAGTGACACAGACAAAGCCTACACCCAATGGTGCCCACCAGTTTCTTCTATCAGGGAGGCAGCCCTGGGATCCCATGCCCTGATGGCTTCTTTAGAAAGGAAACACTTCGAACAGGCCTTAGACTCTGGGACAACCCTCCGTGAGGTGCCTTTAAGTGTCCCCTAGGATACAGACCTTGCTGGGGACAACGAGGTCAGGGTGAAGGGGGTTTGGCTTTTGTTGTTTTGCTGCAGCTATTTACTGGACTGGTTGTTTAATGAACTGCCTTGGCAACAGCTGGAGCCACACACGGCTTGTCCCCAATGCAGGGAGCAGCTGGGAAGCAGGGCGCAGTGTCAATCGAAGAGCAATGACATTTTTCAGCGATCCCTGACCCGTAATGGACTCAATGACATTTCCTGCTAATCCATGGGTTTCTGTTCTCTGAGATTTCATCTGTGGGGAACAGTATTGGCTTATTTGCAAAGAGATAGTGGTCATACTGCCAGAGCTGGGTGGTAGAAGGATTCCCCAGCCCCCTACCCTAGCTATATCTATATACATGGAGAGAGAGAGAGAAAAGGAGACAGAGAGAGAAGGGGGAGAAAGAGCAAGAGAGTGAGAGCGAGAGAGCAAGAGAGAGGGAGAGAGAGAGAGAGAAAAGGAGAGAGATAGGGACAGAGAGAGAGGGAACGGGAGTCAGGGCAGGGGGGAGAGAGAGAGAGAGAGAGAGAGAGAGCGAGAGAGAACACTAGCGCTTAAAACAACAGCTTTTTTCTCCCACGGCTCTGGGCTAGAGCCCTGTATTTTTTCCACTTGGTTGTGCAGCCTTCTGGGGCCAGCTCAGATCACAGCAGAGGCCAGGACTCTGGTCCTGGAGGTGAGGGGCTAAGGTGGCTGAGCGAGCACGGACAACCTGCTGCTGCTTCCTCTACCCCTCTGGCTCCTGGAGGGGCAGACTTGGAAAAGTGGGATGGGACATGCAGAATTCCCCACACTCCACACACAATGCTCTACAGTGACAGGGAACAGATAGCCCGGGGAAGATCTGAGACAGGGCACAGCCATCCTCCTGCCCACAGACGAACAGCACAATCTGCACGAAGATCTTTGACCTTTTGGGGGCTCAGGCCCCCTCGGAGAATCTGCTGAATGCCGTCTCCATGGATACATGCATGCACAAAATGTCACAGTTCAGGTCCAGGGGTTCTTGGAAGCCCAGATGACCACCCATAGGCTTCCTGGGGGAGTCACCAACCTCAAGGCAACACCCCCCCCCAAGGCACCATCAGTGAATGGAGAGCTCCTGGTGAAGGAGTAAGCACTGGAGTGCAGGTGGGAGGGGGGAGCAGGTGAGGAAGGCATGTGGGGGACAGGGCAGGGAGGAGGACGGCTTTCCAGCCCAGCCAAGAGCCCAAGAAGATGGAGGCTGAAGGGAGGCAGGAGGCACCCCAGGGTGAGTCTAGGAAGCTGAGCGGGACCTGGAGTGTGTACCTCACGCCCTGGACAGACCCCATTCCCTGCCCCCACCTCAGAGAGCTCGGGTTGTGGATTTTAGAAAAGGGAGTTGACCTCCCACACCAGGCTAGGGGCGGTGCTTTGGCCTGGCAGAAAGCAGCAGCTCAGGAGGTGGGAAGAGACGCTGAGCAGGGGGACTCCAGGTGCTGGAGAGGAAAGGCCTCCTTGGCTAGAGCCAGGCCAAGGGGGGCCCGAGACAGCAGATGCAAACCCCCTCCTCTGCTCCATCAGAACAGTGCTGCCCTCACCCACTTTGCACTGTCTCCACGTTCAATTTCATTTGGGAAAACGACTAGCTGACAAAATGAGTCTGATGTCGAGCTGAGGGGGTTCCCTGTTTCTTCTGTGATACACACTCAGGCCCAGAGTAGTCGAGCCGCCCCTTCCCTCACCCGAGGATTCTTAGCCTTTTGGCTTGACTGTTTCTCCCAGTATCACCTGCCCCTGGGTGGAGGAGGGCAGAAATAAAAGATGATCCCCCGGTTTCCGCCCACAGCAGCGCACTCTCTTGCCTCCGTCGTACAGCATGGCTTCGTTCCCAGTGTCCTTGGTGGGTGACAGAAGTCCTCTGTATATAGGTGGGAGTGGAAGGCCTAGTCCTGCCCCACCCACTACCACCTGAGCCAAGTGCAACTCTGAAAGAGGGACGTCTGGCAGATGCAGGATAAGGGGGCCGTGAAGGAACAGGACCACTCTGGAGGAAGATAACCCTTGTCCCCAACTGCCGGCAAACAGGAGGCAGGGGGATGACTCCCTTGGCCTCAGCCAGCTCAACCCTTGTTAGAATCCCTTCCCTGGCTGGCTGCCTGGGGCTACGATTCAGTCACACAAGTTGGGGTTCTCCTCAGGCTCAAGCCGAGCCCAGGGCAGGTGGAAGCAGCCCATGCACGTGTGTTCAAGCACGGTCCCTCTTGGGGTCCATGAAGCCCCCACCCTGTGGAGGCAAGAAGCAGCACAGGCGCCCCCACCTGGCACCTCCTGGCTCAGAACACCTGGCCGTCCACTGACCCTCGCCACCAAGGAGTGTGTGCATATAGTGGGTGCTTTGTGTGTCGGCTGGTACATGGCAGGGCAGGTGTGCATGGACACTTGTGGCAGTGGCCGACCCTCCCCGCGACCTGGAGTATATCCCCAGGGACTCACTTGAAGTTCTCAGGGTGCTCGGTGATGGCCATGTTGACGACGTCCAGGGCGTGCTGGTGGTGCTTCTGGGCAGAGAAGAGCAATGCCAGCAGGTGGAGGGCATGGGCATCATCCCTGCACACTTTCAGGGCTTCCTGCAGCTGCTCCATGGCACTGGAGATCTGCCGAAAGAACCCGCCGGCTTAGTGCCTTTCCCTGGGCACACGCTGCCCTGGGACTTGGGTGCCGGGTGCCAGGCAGGGAGGGTGCCCAGGTTCCACTCAAGAGAGGCACAGGCAGCTGGGGCAGGGAGGCTGCTGTGGGAAAACACATCCAGCTGGGCATGGTGGCTCACACCTGTAATCCCAGTGATTTGGGAGGTGGAGGTGAGAGGATTGCCTAAGTCCAGGGGTTCGAGATCACCCTGGGCAGCTTAGCAAGACCTGAGCTCTACATTAAATCAAAAAAATTAGCCGGGCATGGTGGTGTGCACCTGTGGTTCCAGTTACTTGGAAGGCTGAGGCGAGAAGGATCGCCTGAGCCCAGCAGGTTGAGGCTGTGGTGGCCATGAGCATGCCACTGCACTCCAGTCTGGGTAACAGAGTGAGATAATGACTCAAAAAAAAAGAAAAAGAAAAAGAAAACACATCCCCAGACAGCCTGGCAAGGAGGGGTCTGCTGTCCCTTCAGGAACAAGGGAGCAGGTTGACACGCAGCATGAAGGACTGGGGCAGATGCTGGGAAGCACTTCCCAAAGGGGAGAAATAGGAGTTGCAGAGAGAGGCAGTCATGAGCAGAAACGCTTTCCTGAACCTCTGCTATTAAGGTCAGGAGAGTCCTGCCCTCAAGAAAGAGGTGACAAAAAGGAGGTGCTCCAGGCAGAGGGTGCAGCTTGCCCACATGCCAGGAGGCATGAAGAGGTGGGTGCCTGGAAGACAGGGAACCGGGCCTCTGACACGTACCACAGGGTCCTGCCCAGATTCTCATCTTGTGTTTGCCTTCAATTCAATACATAATTATTAAGCCTGATTCTACACAAAAGAGGTGAGACCGAACAGGGAGGAGGAGGCCAGATCACATGGGGTCAGGAGAGCCTCCCCTGGAGGGTCTGGACGTGTTTGTGGCCTCTAGAAAGCTTTCCTTCTGTGTGGTGGAGTTCATGGCCATGGGTGGAGACCAGAGACCACTGTGGGTTCCGAGTTTCACTAGCTTGGGTTTGCTGCCTCCTTTCTTGGAGGCCCGGGCTGATCTGACAGCCCAAGCAGGGAGCCCAGGAGGGACGGGTGCAGCGGGGAAGGGCACCTCCTACTGCTTTCACCAACACCTGCCAGCCTTGCAGGGTTGGACTCTGGCGCCCTACCGTATCTGGCCTCTGAGGGCACTGGCAATTTGCAGTTGTGGCCAAGGCCCCACCTGCAAGTGGTATCAGGATAACCGGGTCTATCAACTCCCCATTGTGTCCTACAAGGAGACTGTTTCAGGGCTGAGACCACACACTGGCCTGCTGCCTGCCACCATGCCAGGAAGTGTCCCCACCCATTCCTGGAGTCAGGGGAGGATGTGGAGATTTCAAGGAGCTCCCCTTCCTGAAAAGACCATTCTTAGCACAACACCCCCCAGGAGGGGTCCCAAGGCTGCCTCGAATGCAAGAGACACTGATGGCCCTTTCCTCTCCTCTGGTTCCCCCTCTTAGCATCTCCACCTACCTACTGTTCAGTGGGTGCTTACTCAGCGGGAGGTCACTACTCTCAGAGAGAAAAGCTCCCCACACCATGTGCCCTGGCCTGCACACCCCAGCAGGGTCTGGGAAAAGTTTCCACACACTTTAGGAGTAAAAAGAATTCTGGCAGTCATCAATGTAAACACTCTTCTTCAAAAGAGGCTGGCCAGGCCTGATGACTGCAGTAGCTCCTTACACAGTCCTGTGTGACCTACCAGAGGCCCTCTGTGCCCATTTAGGTAGTCACCTCACCTTCCACCGCATATACCCAGAGCCTTCGGCCTGTGCACCCTGCTTGGCACCCCCGCACCGTGCCCCGCCTGGCAGCACCGGGCTGCTGCCAGCCTTCTGAACGAACAGATCCTGTCTGTTCTGGCCAGGGGGGGTTCTGGATTTGTGAATTCACAAGAGCTGGGTTCTAGAGTCACTGCTGCTCACTAGCCTTTGTCCGGTGCTCCCACCTCTCTGAATTCAGTTTCCTTATCTGCAAAGCAGGCATATGCTTTACCGCAGAAGGGTTCCAAGAGCTTGCTTAAAGGGGAAGGAAAATGTTGTTCCTTCCATGATTTCAAACAGTTGCGCCCTGAGAAGCCCAGCAGAGCAGGCGCTCCCAGATGGGGGTCTTGACTCCAGGCCAGTACTTCTCCGTGGGGCCTCATAGGCTCCTAAGCCTCTGCTGTGTGAGTAAGAGTCCTGGCTTTCAAGCCTGTCTCAGGTCAAGACCCGTTTCTCTTCACTCTGTGGGTTGCAGGGTATGGTGGGGCCTAGCTAACCATCTCCTCCTTTTCCCCTGATTCCTAGAGTCTCCAACCTGGCCCGGTTCCCCAGGATGCACGGGGCTCCTCTCCCACACACACGGCGGCTTCATCAAGCAGCGCCCTCAGCTTGAGGCTCTGCACCCTGCAAAATGGCGCCATCTCCTCCCTGGCCTCTCCTCAGTCATCGGGCCCTTGGCAGGTTGCAGGCTGTGACCCGGTATGGAAAGAGTGAGGGTTGGGAGAGAAACGTGCCACAGGCTGCAGGCCTGGTCCTGGGACAAACACTCCACCAGCTACACGCCCAGGGCTGACTGACGAGGCCCCCTCCTCGGAACCTGTACACGCGGTGATGGGGAAAGACCAACTGATGTGTGGCTGACAGGTAAATGCCCCTGCCTGCTTCAAGGCTCTGGGGCCAGGTCTGGGCACTGCTCCTAGTTCTGCCACATCCTAGCTGGCACCTGAGGGCAAAGAGGACTCATCCCTCTGAGCTATGGAACGAGGGTAATGGTCAGACCTATTTCAGTGGCGATATGGATGAGACACTGTAGAAAAATGTCTCACAGAGCACCAGGGTAACAACCACTTGAAAGCATTTTAAGCCCCCAAGCTCAGGCAGCGATGGATAAGATAAGATTCTTCCTCCTTGCCTTGGGGCACCTGTTCCCTCATGCCTCGGGCCTGGGAGTTGTGGGAGCTCCTGTGACTCTATCCATGCCACGGCTCCATCCCCTCTGGACTCTGATGAGTCTCTTTTTTTTCAGCCTTGCTCCTTACCAAACCTCAGACATCAGCCCCCCATGCTCGTGGGGCCCTGGATCCGCAGTCTGCCTGGCCTCTGGTCTGGTCTCTAGCTTGGTTTCTGTGCAGCCTGTGGGCACTAGTGCCAGGCTCTGAGTTCTCCCAGGGGGACCTTACTTGGTGGACAGGTCAAGGAGAGGATGAGGAGGAAGCTGAGTGTGGCTACCGGCTTGGCCTGCCTGTGCCTCCCTGGGGGTGCTCCAGCCCTGATGATTTTGCCTGGGTAGGCCCCATTGTCCTGGAGGAAATATCCAAATGCAAAGCTGTCACTGCTCTGGGCAAGATGGTCCAGCCAAGGGGCCTCAGAAACTCTAGGACACTAGAGTCCATTCAGGATATCCTCAACTCCCTGAGGTTGCCAGGACCTGAGGTCATCTCCAAGGAGACTGGGCACCAGGCTCCCCTGGCCTAGCCCAGTCATCTCTGGGAAAAGGGACGCCATGCATCAGAGACGGGTGAATAACACAGCAGATTTTTAAAAATGCAACCCCTTGGCCAGGCGCGGTGGATCACGCCTATAATTTCAGCACTTTGGGAGGCCAAGGTGAGACAACTGCCTGAGCCCATGGGTTCAAGACCAGCCTGGGCAACTTGGCGAGACCTCATCTCTATAATAAATTTTAAAAAGTTAGCTGGGCATGGTGATGCGTGCCTGTAGTTCCAGCTACTTGAAAGGCGGAGGCGGAAGGATCGTCTGAGCCCAGCAGGTCGAGGCTGCAGTGGCCGTGAATGTGCCACTGTACTCCAGCCTGACAGAGTGAGACTCCAACTCAAAAAGAAAAAAAAGCGTCCCCAAGGCTTGATCATTAACTTGCTTGGCAAAAAAAGCAGCAGTTCTTTTACAGAAGGCTAAAAGAAAATGCTCTCAGGTATCTTTCCCTTGGTTTCTCAGGAGCAAAGTGAGGTTCCTGGAAAGAGGCACAGAAGTAGGTACCCAGTGCCTGGTCCAGGGCCTGGGTCAGGCATAAGGAGTAGGGGCTGGGATGGGGGCATAGTTTGGAGGTGAAGGAGGAGGGAGGGCATCACGGGGTGGGGGGTTGGTATAGGTGAAAGGGAGAGAAGCCGCGAACAACAGCGGGAACGACAGCCGGGCGGTAGGGGAGAAAAGGGCTGTGACCGAAGGACCTGGAGAGGGAGACAGAATGACTCAGAAAAAGAGTGACAAGTCAGGTCGGGACAGATGTGGGCGCTGGGACCAGTACGGAGGCGTAGATGAGGCAGGCAGCAGAACCAAGAACCCAGCCACCCAGGTGGCAGGAGACAGACAGCTCCCGAATTCTCTGCAGGAGGGACCTGGGGCTAAGATGACAATGACCAGCAAGACCAAGCTACCAGCCGCCGATCAGGCTTGCGGGGCTCCATCTCCAAATGGGTCAGGGGAGCATATACCTAGAGCCATACACCTGGTTCTTCTTCCCCAGGTGCATGTGGGCTGTGGATCAGACGACTGAGAGCCACACTGGTTCAGCCTCAGTTTCCTAAAGTACAGAATGGGGCCACATGGCCTACCTCCCCAGAAGGCAGGAATTCCCCAGGTTAGTGTGGGGGACACAGCAGCACCCCAATAGCCAGGGCGACCCTCCATCTGACCGTGAGCATGTGGGCTCCCGTGGGCTTGAGGAGAGCCGCACTGCAGGGCCAAAGGCTTGTCTGCTGTCCCCAGGCGATGTTGACGTCAGTACCACTGGGTCAAAGCCACCTGAGAGGTTGCATTTCAGAGGCCGTGCGTGTGCCCAGAGCACCAGCCAGCAGGCTGAGGAGCCACCGTTAAAGCAATGAAGACTGAGGGGTTGGGATGGAGGGAGTCCCCACACAAACCAACAGTTCTCTTGGCACCAACAGCCCTACTTGGGGGAAAAGGCAGGTCCACTTGGAGACTCATGGCGGGTGGTCCCAGTGGGGAGAGGGTGGTTAGTGGGTAGGAGGCCTCCATGGGGCCCCAGAGGCTAAGGCCTGATGGTGTGGTCAAGGAAAAGATGAGGGTGCAGGAGAAAGTTCACCCAGGCCGGGCTTGGTAATTCTAGCACTTTGGGAGGCAGAGCTGAGTGGATTACGTGAGCTCATGGGTTCGAGACCAGCCTGGGCAACTTGGAGAGACCTCGTGTCTACAATAAATAAAAAATTAGCCGGGCGTGGTAGCATGCGCCTATAGTTCTGGGCACTTGGAAGGCTGGGGCAGAGAGATGGCTGGAGCCCAGCAGGTCGATGCTGGGGTGGCCAGGAGCATGCTGCTGCACTCCAGCCTGGGCGGCGGAGTGAGATTCCAACTCAAAAAAAGAAAAAAGAAAAGAAAGCTCACTCAGCACCAGCTCCGTGTGCCAGTCACTAGGTGTCCCAAGATTTTTGGGGAAAGGTTGGCGGGAGATGAGGACACAAATACCTCATCTCCTCAACTTCTCAAGAGACTGGAAGTTTCTAGCAAGAGTGAGGGCAGAGAATGATCCCTTCCTGCTCCTGCCAGGGGCTGGGGCATTGCCCACAATATCTAACTTCACTCTCACCAAGCTCCTCTGAGGTGGGCACAAAGCCATTCGAATGGCAGATAAGGAACTGTGACAACCCACCTGTCGGACGAGAGCCAGCTGCAGGGAGACGTAGAGGATGACCTGGGGGTCACCAGGTGCCAGCTGCTGGGCTCTGTATGGGGAGAGGAAGTGACAAGTCAGTCTCCAAGGCCTGAGTGACCAGCGCATGACTTGGAAGCATGTTCCTTCTGTACTGGGCACTATGGGACAACACACTGGGGGATTCTGCCAGGTCCTGCCTTAGAGGGACACCCAGTGGGAGACCAAGGCTCAGGCAGAAGGTCACGGGTGGCCCAAAGCAGGGACTCTGAGAGGGCTGGCACAGCTGAAGTAGGGGCCACCTGGGAGGGTGGCACTGAGGTGATGGACCCCCGAAAAAGGGGCAAGAGGATGGGGGAAGACGGTGTGCATACATATCCCATGCAGACTGGCCCCTCTTCACCACAGGATGGAAGCTAACACCTCCCCGAGGGCGGAGGGCCGGGGAATGGCCTCTGGGCAAGAAACCTCAGGAATGGAGAGCAAGTAGGGAGGGAGAATAAAGCTCCTTACCAAGCCCCCCACTTCCTGGAGCTCTGAGGGGGCCAGGCAGGACTGGAAACTCCTCCCTCCCTGGACTGGGGAACAACTTGACCAAAGGGGGCTGGAGTGCCACACGCCCCAATGAAGTGGGCGTGAGGAGTCCAGGTTGGGCCCTCCCCAGCAGCACTGCCCCATCCGCGCTCCAGAGGGAACGAGATACGCTCGCGAGCTAGAGGGAGAAGGGAGGAGAGAAAGAGGGAGGAGGGAGACTGATGTGCGAACTGAGGGTCTGTGGTGGAGAAAAGGGATTGAGCAAGGAGGGACCCTAGGGAGGGTGGCCTTTGAGGGAGGGGCTTCCCTGCCTCTCTCCCCCTAGCCTAGGCTAGGGGTGGTGGGAGCGGAGGTTGGGGAGGGGCTGGAAGGAGGCAACCACCGTTTTTGAGCCCCTGCTCCGTGTAGGTCCCGATGCGAGATGCTTTTCCTGCTTTCTCTCATGTAATTCTCACAACGGCAATGGGTGACTATTCTCGATTTGGAGCCCTGAGCTGGGGAGGACAGGGCTGAGCCCTGGTGGCTGCCACAGCCCCGGCTCCTAATGGCAGCTGGGGCTCCACCAGTACTGAAGGTCTGGAGCAGAGAGCTGGGCTCAGCTGCCTGCCCAACCCCAAAAGCCTGTCCCTGCCTGCTGTGTACAGTGTCCTCGCCCACAAAATGGAGATAGAAAATCCTGCTCTGTTCACCTCAGAGGGTCTGAGGAGGAAATGCTTATCACTGTGCCTCCTTGTGCCATGGAAGGCAAGAGGGGCCCCTGCCATGGGTGGGCATTTCCTCACCTCTCCAGCGTCTGCAGTGCCTTCCGGTGCAACTCATCTTGCTTGGACTTCAAGGTAGCTACAGGAGATAGGACAGAGTCAAGCCATTAGGGGTCACTGAAGGGTGCCAGCTCTGCTCCCCTTGTCCCCAGGACACACAGTTCTGCAGAGAGGAGCCCCACCAGGGCCCTGCCTGGAAAACTTCAAACTCCAGCAACCAGGGACAACTGTCCCCAGGTTCAGACTTCCAGCAAGTTCCATGGCATGCCAGTTCCTTCTATTCCATTGCCTTTTCCACCACCTGGGCCACCTTGACCCTTTCAAAGGCCCATGCTGAGAAACATTCCATGAAACAGGCATCCCTCCCGGGAGGCCCAAGCCTCAAGAGAGAGGTCACCACCTCTGCCTGGCTATATACGAGCCTTTCCAGACTCCCTTACCCGTGAGGCTACTTGCTCTAGAACCCCAACCAGGGGCCTTTCTGGTAAAGTGCAGTGGGGGTAAATCCCCCCACAAAGCAGCAGGGCAACTGTTCTTAGCCTGGCTGTACACCGAACCTCCTGGGAAGCTATAACACAACTGTGGCCAGGCTCCACTCCAGACCAGGTCAGAATCCACCACTAGGGTCTGGACATTCATAGTGGTCAGAGCTCCCAGCTTAGAAAGCTTGGAAGGCAACTGCTGTTTGTGAAGAGTTAAAGGCACAAGAAGGGTGTTTTGGTCATAGTGACTTTGACACAGGGACTGATGACTCCCTCACCTGGCCAGTGTGGAAACCCAGGTGTTCCCTATGCAGGGCTCACTGAACACACTGTGACCGCTGCCACTCAAGAGCTGGGAGATGGCAACCCACCGGGCTCTCGCACATGGCTTCCTCCTCTGACACGCTGTGCAGGGGCCTGAGGCCAGAGCAGTCTCCCTGCACACGGCCCTGCTCCCAGGGGCAGGCACTCGGGGGAGGTGGGCACAGGCCGATTACTATTTCAGGTTTGTTCTGGGTGGGGGCCCCTCACGCCCTGTCCCTCAGGCTGCAAAAATACAAAGTGGGAGGCTGCCTAGTGGATGACGGGGAAACAGCGTGGCTGGGCTGGGGACAGGACGCGGGGCTTGGAACAGGAAGGAGTGGAGTCCATCAGCCAAGCACAAGTAGTTATTAAGCACCTGCTGTGTATGCAGCCCTTTGTGTGGAGGGGATTTAAAAGATCCCAGAAGGCTCAGCATGGGCTGAGCTGGGGCTGGGCCTTGAGGGATGGGAAGAACTGGGTCCATGAAAAGGAGAGAAGAGGGCATGTCTGAGAGTGGCGACAGTCTGAACAAAACAGCAGAAAAGGGACTGAGGGGCATGTGTGCACGTGTGTAAGTGGCACACATGGGCATCTATCCTAGAGGAATGCGTGGTGTCTACGGGGGCATGGAGGTGTGGGACACTGGCAGGGCAAGATGCCTGAAAACAGTAGAAAACGGACCAAGGGGCAAGTGCACATGTGTGTTCATGTGCACATGTGTACATGCATGCCTAAACATATGTGTTTATCCCAGAGGAGTTGCATGGTGGGGTCATGCGGGGGCACTGGTGGCGGGGGGCACTGGTAGGATAAGATGTCTCAGAGACAGTTAGGAGGGCTGAGCCATCCCCAAGCAGAGGCTTTCTGGGGCCTGGCACTCACCGTCGCTGGCCTGCAGGCTGTAGGTGAGACCCAGCGCCAGGTAGCCCTTGGGGAGGAACTCCCCAGCTTCCTCCCCAAGGCCAATCACCATCAAGGCAAAGCGCTCCGCCTCCTCCAGCTGCAAAGAGGAGAAGCAGAGGTCAAGGAACGGGTTGCTGCCCTGGGTACAGCAGGCAATTCACCAGCCCAGGGCACTGCTGGGCAACACAGACAGGAGCTGCAGCTCTTCACGTGTGAGCAGACCCACCAGAGAGGCCAGGCGACTTGTCGGAGGCCGTACAACCACCGGGTGGGTGGAAGGATCATGGTTTCCTCTACCCACAGGTGACACGCTGGACCTGTTCCCCGACCCAGGAGCCTTGCGCTCAAGGTCACAGGGCGCTGCCTCTCATGGGGAGAAGCTCCCTTGCCCCAGAGATCCAGCTCCCCACAGCTTGTTCTGCTGAGAGCGTGGACCCAAGACCAGGCCTGTCTGCCATTTCTTTCCTACTGTGCCCTCTGTAGGAGTCTGTGTCTGTGCCTGTCCTGCCCCAGAGAGGGGGGCAGGCAGGGATCTGGCGCTAGGCCTCGGGAATACGGGCCTTGCTGGAGTCACCAACCCTGTGAAGCAGGCAGGCTGCCACTCTGGTTCCATCTGTGAGCTCCCTTCCTCCCTGAGACATGAAGCTCAAACTTTCAGGGGAAAAACGCTCGGGGCTGTTTTTGTCCTAGGAGAAGCAGCGACTATTCCAGTTAGAAAGGGCCCAACTGGTACGGGTTAAACACGAGGTGGGACTCTATGGCAGTCAGGCAGGTTTAGGTGGCAGGGGACACCCCAGGACCTCAGCTGTGCCTGCTCACGGCACACTTGCCTCCAGGAAACGCCCCATCCCTCCACCCGACCCAGGAAATGCCATCTGCCCGCGTGCCTGGCGTGGCAGTGTGCCCAAGCTCATGTCCCTGAGAACACCTTCCCAGAGAGGGCAGGGACGATTCCTCCATCACTGAGATCGGTGCCGGCCCATGACAAGGGGTGAAACACATCACAGCAAACCCTCCAGTGCCACCCAGAGATCAGAGCCCCCTAACCACAGCATCTCCATTCAGAGGCTTGCAGAGTCCGTCAATCGCAGAATAGGATTCAAACCCAAGTTGGCTTCCGGTGCCAAAGCCAGTGCTGCCCCTGCCCCACTCCATCCCTGCTAAGCCCATTCCCCGCCCTGGCAGGAGAGAGGTAGCTTTGGGCATCTTGGGGTCTGATCACTGGCCACGGCTGGGAGCAGCGAGGGATGGTGGTATCTCCTTCCTTGGAGTTAGGAATTGGGATCCTGAGACAGAGGCCTTTAGCCATGGTGAGGTGAGCTGAGCTGAGCCCACCGATTGGGTGTGGTTATGATAAGCTACGTGCAAACAGAAAGATTGATGGAGAGAGAACCCAATGTGCAGAGAGGGAAAAATACCACCAAAGCACAGAGGAAGCAGAGTGAGCTACGTGATGTCCCTGAGAGAGATGGCGGGAGGGGCTGCCTGCCCGCCATGCCTGACTTATGCTGCCCAGGGCAGCACTCCAGCCTCCTCGTGGTTGAGCTCAAGCCTCCAGCCTGGACAGTGTGCCGCCTCCAGATGGGCAGGCTGGTCACGAGAAGGACGGGGGAGTCTAGGGAGCTGGCTTCTGCCTTTGGCACCATTAGGCCCAGGGACCCAGGGCTCGGGGAAGTGGTAGCTGGGGAAACCCCGCAGCTGCCTGCAGCTCGGCCTCAGCTGGCCAGGTGGGTCCAAGTCTGTGGATGTTAAGATCTGTCTTCTGGTCCACCTGGCCCAGCAGGACTCAAGAGGGCTAGAGGGGCCTGAAATCAGAGCCACGTGGAGAGAAGAGGCCCAAAGATAATCCCCAGACACGGGCTCTGTTCCCAGTTCTATACCCGACGCCCACAGGGCTTAAACAAGTCACTCAGTTTCTGTGTCCCAAAGGCCCTCACCTGCTGAATGAGGAGTGGGATCCCTCACTCCTCCCTCTCTTCTCCTTATAAACTTCCATGAGGCTTCTGCAGCCCCAAGTTCTGTGCTGGGTCTGGTTGGAGAGCAGACACAGGAGCGCAGATCCCGCAGGACCAGGCGACTCTTAGGTAAGGCTCCACTGTGTGGTGCTGACATGGGACTACGGGGACTCCGAGAGAGAGGCCATCACGTGGCTGGGGTTATCCAAGGAGGCCTCATGGCAGAGGTGGGACAGGAGGCAACGAGCAAGGGGTAAGTAAGCCACCAGCACCTTTTATCCTTTCTAAGCTCCCCTCTGCTGATGTGGCTCACCTCACACACCATCTCAATCATTATTATGCTCTATTTAAACAGGAGCAAGCTCCCTTATAAACCACCAAGCTCAAGTTATAAAAAGAATCAGCTGGGCATGGTGGCTCACGCCTATAATCCCAGCACTTTGGGAGGCAGAGGTGAGAGGATTGCTTGAGTCCAGGGGTTTGAGACCAGTCTGGGCAACTTGGTGAGACTTCATCTCGACAATAAATTAAAAAATTAGCCAGGCGTGGTGGCATTTGCCGGTGGTTCCAGCTACTTGGAAGAATGAGGCAGAAGGATCGCCTGAGTCCAGCAGGTTGAGGCTGTAGTGGCCATGAGTATGCCACTGCACTCTAGTCTGGGTGACAGAGTGGGACTCCAACTCAAAAAAAAAGTTATAAAAAAAAGAATCCAGCGGGGCGCGGTGGCTCAGCCTGTAATCTCAGCGCTTTGGGAGGTCAAGGTGAGAGGATTGCCTGAGCCCAGGGGTTTGAAACCAGCCTGGCCAACTTGGTAAGACCTCATCTCTACAATAAATCACAAAAACTAGCCGGGTGTGGTGGTGTGCATCTGTGGTTCCAGCTACTTGGAAGGCTGAGGTGGAAGCATCACCTAAGCCCAGCAGGTCGAGGCTGTGGTGGCCATGAGTGTGCCACTGCATTCCAGCCTGGGCAACAAGAGTGAGACTCCAACTCAAAAAAAAAAAAAAAAATCCGAGGCCAGGCATGGTGGCTCAGGCCTGTAATCCCAACACTTCAGGAGGCCGAGGCAGGAGGATCTCTTGAGCCCAAATTAGCTGGGTGTGATGTATGTGCCTGTGGTCCCAGTTACTTGGGAGGCTGAATCAGAAGGATCACTTGAGCTCAGGAGGTCAAGGCTGAGTTGAGCTGGGATTATACCAGTGCACTCCAGCCTGGACAACAGAGTGAGACCCTGACCAAAAAAAAAATAGAATCCAGACACCCACTGCACATCATGTGTATATATTCTTGCCATGGCCATGGCCTTCTACTCAGCAAATGCCAGCTTCTGCCTCCTATAGCCCATGCAGAGAGGGTACCAGGAACAAGGCTTGGTAAATATTGGTAAAGTATTTGCTCTTTAGTTCATACACATCCCATTCTGGAATCAGAGGGTTCATCATCCTTTAGCTTTAAAAAATGAAAACATACATCTAGAGCTTGTCTGACTTGTGATCCACTCTGACCCCCAGATCAATAGCCATCCTCAGCTAGTACCTGCCAACATTGTCATGTAGTTCAAAATGGTCCCTAAGCATGGTGTCAGTAGCTGGTATCAGGAGCTGCTCAGGAGCACAACGTAGCATTCCCCTACATGGTCAGCACTACTTTGATTTCTATTACCATACCACAAGGTAGCCTTTTTGCACATGGAGTCACTGCAGTGATTATGAAGGAAAAGAAGTCTTATCAATTCTATAAAGTATAACAATATACCATCCACAAAACACAGTATTAATATACGTGGGTGCTCTAAGCAGTCAGTGAAGGGAGAGAATGTTGTCATAGCAAAAAAAAGAAAAAAAGAAAACCCAAAAAACAACAACAAAAAGAACAAATACCTTGTTAATGCACCATTCCCTTCCTCTGAGACGGGAGTGAGATACTACAGCCCTTGGGACTCTGGCTCTGCCACCTCTCTTCTGAAGTACCGTATTCCCACTCAACTCC
Source organism: Carlito syrichta (assembly GCF_000164805.1). Taxonomy (NCBI): domain Eukaryota; kingdom Metazoa; phylum Chordata; class Mammalia; order Primates; family Tarsiidae; genus Carlito; species Carlito syrichta. The sequence continues at coordinate 113,165 of NW_007097297.1, forward strand.
ACAGCCAGCTCAACACCTGAGTTGGTTCCCCACACAGGGTCTGGGCAGCCCAGCAGCTCAGAACATAAGCTCTGGGGCCACACACCCCGGGTCCAAGTCCAGGCGAGGCCACTTACTGACCTCGGGTAAGTACCTCATTTTCTGAGCCTGCTTCCCCCTTCTGTAAAGTGGGACAATAACAGTGTCTCCCTCATAAGCGTGCTGGGAGAACTCGGGAGACGAGATGTGGTGAGCACTCGGCAGTTCTCGAGAGAGGTGCACTCTTAGCAGTGGAGGTGCAAATTACACGTTAATACCAACTATAAGTGTGTATATTGATTATGTATGTATATAAAAATGTATGAATTACAACTAATCTGCTATAAATAAAGTTAGTTTAAGATTCCAGGGTGTTTTTGTTTTATTTTATTTTGTATTAAGTCGGAGTCTCACTCCGTTGCCCAGGCTGGAGTGCAGTGGCACACTCATGGCCACCCCAGTGTTGACCTGCTGGGCTCAGGTGATTTTTCCACCTCAGTCTTCCAAGTAACCGGAACTACAGGCATGCACTATCATGCCTGGCAATTTTTAAAAATTTACTGTAGAGACGAGGTCTCACCAAGTTGCCCGGGCTGTCCTTGAAACTGTGGGTTCAGGAAGTCCTCTCACCTCGGCCTTCCAAAGTGCTGGTATTACAGGCTTAAGCCACTGTGCCCGGCCCCAGGGTGTTTTTAAAGTCTCAGCCTAATGTGGTAAGTGTCATTTGAGTAGAGTCCCTGTACTCCTGTAGCTACATGAACTGACAAATTAGAAAGTGGCATCAGAGGTAGACACTAATGCCTGGCTTTTGTCTCTAGGCCTGACCCTTCGTCACAGAAAAGGAGTGACTCGATACAGGGACAAACTGGTGTCCCCACAGCCCTGTGCATTATGCTGCACTGGGGCGTTCAACCTCTCCGAGACACTCAGGCACATAAACACTGGACCTATCTTTCGCCACAAGACCCGCCCCGACTATGGGTAATATACCTGAGTATTTCCTATCCTCCTCTCTGTCTATTTCAATTTTTTTTTATGAGTTCTATTTAACGGCCTACTAATGGGCCTGCACCCTTGGCCTGGACATTGCTCTTTTCAGACATTTGCAAGAGGCCCAGTACCCGCCTTCCACTCTACCACGGCTGTCTTCCTCCCGCCTAGCACCTCAAGTGCCCTTTCCAGTCTCCAGACGCTTCCTCCTTGGGGCTTCCAAGTTAACAGCTGGTGGTGGCCCTGTGGTCCAGGCTGCTGCTTCTGCAACAAGCTCAGGTTACAGCACTGAGCCCTCCTTGCTCATCAAAATGCGTTGAGGGTGAGGGGTTTTCAGAGCTCTCTCCAACCTTCCTCCTGCAGAGGACATGCTGCGCTTGAATTCCTCTTTACTGAGGGCTGCCCCATAGCCTTCCACAGACTCCCCAATGAGGTCCTCCCCTGCCTCCGTCTTTGCTATTCTAGAGGGACCAAGGGCTCCCCTGGCATTTGCACAGCGCCACAGCTATCCAGCGGCACAGGGGTTCCCAGCAGAAGGTTCCAAGCACAGGAAGTTGGAGTGACCTATCCGCGGTCACCTGTCTAAAAGTGGCAGAACAGTTTCCCACCCCAGTCTCCTGGTCCTAAATCTGCCTGGGTCACGACCACCCTCTACAGTTTTCATTTTTCTCCTCTCTGACCTTTTGGCAAAAGGATGCACAGAAGGGTAGACTGTTTTGATCCTGCTTTTGCATGACATAAGTAAGGATATAAATCCCGGGACTTCACAAGTCCCTATATTTCCCCAGTGGTCCTCACTTGGTCCCTATGCAGACTGGCTCGTGGCCAGCACTTTGCTGATGCCCAGGGCTGCCTTCCATTTCAAGGGCTGCTTCACTCACCTGCGAGTAAGCCAAAGCGATTTTACCCTCGGAGCCTTCACCCTGTTCCTTTCTCCCCAGAAACTAGAGAAAGTTCATTTCTGAGCCTGCAGAGTTTTGCTTAAAGAGCACCTCCAGTTTCTCCTCAGTTCCTTCCCACAGAGCCCGGAACCTGCTGCTTGCTGCTGTACTGAAAACCCCCTTTCTCCTCCCTGGAAGGAGTAGGCACTCTTTCTAATTCCTACAAGCCGGTGGCAGCAGGGCTGGCATTCTTTCTTCCCTGCCTTAATCCATCTTCCTGGCTCTGCCCACTCCTGCATTTGAAAAATGAAGGCAAGAACACAAAGGCACATCCCCACCAAGTGCCTGCTACTTTGAAGGGGCTGTCACAGTGACAGCTACTGTTTACCAGGTGCCTGCAGCGTGCTAAGTGGGAACATTCTTTATTTCACTGCTGATGTCCACCTGGAACGCTGCGTGTGATTGTTTCCAAGTTACAGATGAGGAAACAGAGGCACAGACAGGGTAAACTACTCCCCCAAAGTCATGCCGCTAGAAGAGATTTGAACCCCAGCCTCCAAAGCCAGTGCTCTTTCTACCATCCCCTGCTGCCCCCCTTGGCAAGGCAGTGAGAGAGGGCATCACAGACCTTTCCGATGATGAGCGCACCCCTCTTTTCCATGTGTGACACACAGCACATGTACACTGCATCCTCTCTGCTGCCTATAAGGGTTCAACTTTTTTAAAATTTTATTTTTGAGTTGGAGTCTCACTGTGTTGCCCAGGCTAGAGTGCAGTGGCATGTTCACGGCCACCACAGCCTTGACCTGCTGGGCTCGGGTGATCCTGCTGCCTCAGCCTTCCGAATATTGAAACCACAAGTGTGCGCCACCATGACCAACTAATTTTTTTGATTTATTATAGAGACAAGGTCTCGCCAAGTTGCCCAGGCTGGTGTCAAATCCCTGGGCTCAGGCAATCTTCTCACCTCCACCTCCCAAAATGCTGGGATTACAGGTGTGAGCCACTGTGCTTGGCAGAGTTCAACTTTTTAAATTACAGAAATCTTAAATAATTGAGTTTAGAGGGATGCTAAAAAATACTTACATTTCCCTTTCCTCCTGCTGCAAAAATGGGACCCTGGCAGGAGGCTGGCCATGCCAAGGCAGGAGGCTGCCATGCAGGGCTCTCTGGTTTCGGCACTGACGTCAATGCGTCAGAGCCCGGGAAGCCCTCCCTCACCCCTACCTGTACCCAGGGGAGTCTCAGGCTAAGCCCCTGGGGCCAGTGCTCTCCCACCTCAGTCCAACCCTGTGTAGCTACTCCCACCCTGCCACAGACCACCCCCTCATCCACATGGTCAGCCAGCAGATGACCATGCAGGTTCCTCTGCCAGGCCTCCACCCGAGGCAGCCTTGCTCTCAGTCCCAGACCCGGCCTGGTGTGGCCCACAATGGCTCTGAGCATGAGGACAGGATGCGGGGACAGCAGGTGCTCCGCCTCTGGGCATGTGGCCACCCAGTCCGGTTTCACCCAGTGCAACTCGTTTTTCAAATGTCCTAGTTTCAGTCTCCCTTCCTGCAAGCCAGGCCAAATTGTCCACCCCCAGCTTTCTGTCCCCAGCTCATGGGGCTTGGCTGGACCTGCCGGGGGCTGATGTGAGCCAGAATAGCGAGACGGAGGGGGTGTGAGACGCCTTTTGGGATCCGTGCCCGGTCTCATGCACGAACACCCCCTGCCCGCCAGTCCTCCTGCTGTGGGCCCGGGGAGCAGAGAGTGCTGGAATGCTCCGCTTCGGGCCTCCCCGGAGAACAGGCTGCCCTTGGCTACCCACAGCCTGGTCTCTGCCCAGCACTAAGCCAGGGGGTGAGAATCAGCCGCCACGAGCAGGGAGGACCCCCTGAACCAAATGCAGAGCTCACCCCTTGCCCTCCTGACCAGGCAGGGTGGGTATGTGTCGCTTTCTCAGTCACTAGCAGCACCCACTCTACGCAGGCTTCTTTGTGGGGGAAGGGAGTCAGAGTGCAAGACATGGTGAGTGAAGAAGTCCCCATCAAGTTGGAAGACATGTAGCCTGTAAGGCAGAATTCATTGCCAAGGGAACGTGCCCCTTGGCAAGTAGAATCCGTCTGACATGCACCAGGCACTGAACCCTGGGCTGGCGATTCAAAGAGAGACAGAGTCCGTTCCTGCCCTTACTTAACACAGATAGACGATCACAATGTGGCAAGATCTGTGTCCAAGGCAGCTATCATGGGGCTTTAGGAGGTACAGGGTTGAGGATTCCAGATCAGCAAGGAACCCCACCCTGACCCACCCAGAGGACGTCGCTTCAGCCTGTGCCTGTTTTTTGTGTTTTTTTTTTGAGTTGGAGTCTCACTCTGTCGCCCAGACTGGAGTGCAGTGGCCGCTCCCGGCCACCGCAGCCTTGACCTCCTGGACTCCGGCGATCCTTCCGCCTCAGCCTTCTGAGTAGCCGGAATTACAGGCGCATGCTACCATGCCCGGCTGATTTTTTGATTTATTGTAGAGATGAGGCATCGCCTGCCCAGGCAGGTCTCGAACCTGCGGGCGCAGGCAATCCACTCACCTCAGCCTCCCAAAGGCGAGGGATTACAGGCTGAGCCACCGAGCCCGGCTCCCTGTGCCTGATTTAAACCCTGGCTCGAATCAGCCCCGAACCCAAATAGGCTGCTCAGCTGAAGCTAAACAGCTCACCCTTCTTTCTCCCCGATTCTGATGACGAGTCTGCATGTTGAAGTTTCCTTCTGGGCTTTTCTATTTATGTTGTCATTGATTACTTTGCTCCTAACTCATCTGATTTCAATTTGGACTGATTTGATCCTAATTTTATTACCATGTAATCTGAATGCACATAATTACTGTAATTATACTGCTGAGGGAAACAGCGCCTGCATGGTGGGAAGACCTAAATTTAGGGCTTCCTGGCAAGGGCAGCCGTTGGCTGGGTGGACCCACAGCTACCTCAGAGCTGGCAGCCTCGAGGGGTACAGATGCCCTCCCCCGCTCCACCCCCAGAGAGACGGGTATTTTGGGCTTCACCCCAGTGATGAGTTTGAGGCCCCTCTCAGAAGCCCCGGGAGCGGGCAGGGGTCTGAGCTAGGGCAGGGAAGCCCACCCCTTCTGCACGCTTCACTCATACCACCACCCTTTGTGTCATGAGCTCAGCCCCCACACACCACCCGCGTCCAAGTGCTCATTCATAAGGGCACAAGATGCCATCAGCCTTTCCCAAAAGATCTGGGGAACCAGAGGGTTCCTCAATATTCATGGGGCAGGGGAAGCAAGCCTGCCGCGGGCCCACCTGGATCCTCCCCTGCCCTCTGAGCCCAGTCCAAGACCTCCTCCTCCACAATGCCTCCCTGACCTCTCCAGCCCTCTCCACACATTATCATTTATGTCATGCCTGAGGAAAATGTCATTATTATACAGAGGAGGAAACTGAGGCACAGTGAGGTTACGAGCCTTACTTGAGGTCACCCAGTGGGTGGGCAGTGAACTCTGAACCACCTCATCACGCTGGCCCTTCCAAAAGCCCATAGAGCATTGCAGGCTCAAGTCTCATGTGATTCTCCCCAAGCTGACCCACACCATCAAGGCCAATGACCAGAAGCCATGCTCTCCCCTCCTCCCAGCCATTCCTGGGGGGATGGGGCACTTCAGACAGGGGATCTGAGGACCAGGCAGAAGAAGGAAAGCACTCTTTTCACCCACCCTCCTTGTGCCGAGAAGGATGGACTCCCTGCAACAGAGGGGCCGAGCCCTGCTAGGACAGCAAGGCAGGGAACCAGCAGAGAGAGGGGGAGAGTTTCAGTGTTTGGGGAGGAGGGTTAGAACACGGAACTTGTGGGGAGCTTATGACCTCTCTTCCCAGGGCCCATGATCTGTCTGTTGGACACCCAGGGAGGGGAGAGTGGCAGGAAGAGCTGAAAAGGCTGCTAATTATGAAGTGCCTGCTGTATGCACCCAGAGCCTGGCCTCTGCTGCCTTAGAACAAGCTGGCACATGATAGTAAGGGGTGGGCTGGAGGAGTCAGGCCCACAGGAAGACGGGGAGGGCCATCTCTGGGCAAAGCTCTCTCTTCAGGGGACCCTGGGCCCACAGGGTGGATGAAGGAACAAGGGAGATGTGGGCATGGCTGATGGCCAACCTGTGAGAAAGGGGATGTGTGTGCTCTGTGTCACTCGAGAGGGTAGAAATAGGAGGCTGAATCAGGAGGCTGACTGGGACTCAAGACAGTCAAGACTGCCCAGGAGTGAGCCCCCAGTTAGAGAAGGTACCCATCCATGCACAGGCACCACCCCTGGGATCCAAGAGTCCCCACAGGCCTGGAACAGTAGCCAAGCAGACCTGGGGTGAGGGGAGGACCAAGACAAGGCCTGGGGTATGGAGCTCCAAGCTGCCTGTCTCTTGGGGGTCTTCAGGAGCCCGTGGTAAAGCCAGGGGAGAGGACACACTTTGAGCTGCAGCCTCCTAACAGCCCAGCTGCCTCTGCAGAGAGTAGCAGGCAGGCAGTAGGGCCCAGGGCTATGTGTCTTACTTGAGGCCACCCAGTGGGTGGGCAATGAACTCTTAACCACCTCATCACACTGGCCCTTCCAAAGGCCTATAGACCATTACGGGCTCAAGTCTCATGTGATTCTCCCCAAGCTGGCCCACACCATTAAGGCCAACGGCCAGAAGCCATGCTCCTCCCAACCATCCATGGGGGGAATGGGACGCTTCAGACAGGGGATCTGAGGACCAGACAGAAGAAGGAAGGTGCCAAGAGGAGGGAGACGAGTTGACAGAAGAGGCCACCTCCCATTCTCCCAAGAGCTAGCTCTGTCCCCCAGAATCATGCCCCACAGGCCCTTACAGATTGAAAGTCAGGGGCCAGGCGTGGTGGTTCATGCCTATAATCTCAGCACTTTGGAAGGTGAAGGCAAGAGGATTGTTTGAGTCTAGGAGTTCAAGACCACCCTGGGCAACATAGCGAGGAGACCTCCTCTCGACAAAAATTTTAAAAAACAAGCTGGGCATGGTGGCACCTGTAGTCCTAGCAACTTGGGAGGCTGAGGTGGAAGGATCACCCTAGCCCAGGAGATCGAAGCTACGATGAGCCATGATCATGCCACTGTACTCCAGCCTGAGAGACAGAATGAGATCCTGACTCAAACACAAAAACAAACACAAAAACAAAATGGATTGGAAGTTAGGTCCCCGGAAGCCTCTGAAATGATGAGGCTGGTTCAGATAACACCAAGGTCTTGCCCATAGCCCACTGCTGGGTAAGTAAGGGGCACCTCTCCTTCCCTACATCTGACTCTCTAGAGACCACAGTTCAAGGCTGGACCAAGCACCAGACACCATTCTGAGTCAGGGGACCTGCTGGCTTCTCAGAGCCTTCTCCCTGCCCCACCCATGGCACATACCCTCACATACACCCCAAGACGTGCACACCCCAGCTCACACCCGCCTGCTGCTGTCCTCCCACCAGAGGCCCCTGATGCTCACTCACCCAGTGCAGGGACCCGATGCAGACCTTGGCAGCCATCAGGGGGACAGTGGGGTCAGAGGGCCGCAGCTTCACACACTCGCGCAGCAGTGACACGGCGTAGGCCGACTGCAGAGAGAGCGCAGGAGGCACCATCACTCGCAGCCCCGGGTCTTGACAGACTGGGGCCTCACGCCTACGGTGAGGCAGTTCCCCAAACAATCAGTCCTTGCTCTGCACCCCTTTCCTCCCAAAAGCCAGGAGGAGGGCCTGGCAGGGGGAGCTGGGTGGTGTTGGCAGGCCAGTCCCTCTTTGTGCCTCAGTTTCCTCATCCGGAGGATGCAGTAACTGTGATCCTTAACCTTAGGGGATGTGACAACAGCTAACACGGCAACAGATGGAAGCTCTCCAAAAGGAATTCAAATTTGAACCCCAGAGAGTTTAGAGGTAGAAAGGAACTCTCTAAACAGGACTCAGAGGTGGGGCTGGTAGCAAGGGTTGCAGAGGCCATATAAAGGCCAAAAGGGAGGAAGGGGAGACGTTTCAAGCTGGCAGAGCCAGAGAGAACCTCCAGCCAGGAATCTGGGGATCCCCAAGGGTCCGAGGGACTCAGACTGGCCCAGCCAAGGACAGCCAGGTGTGGAGGGCCAGGAGGGGAGAGCAACCCAGCCAGGCAGGTATATTCCAATAACAGTGATGATAAGAATGTCAGCTAATACTTATCCAGATCTTATGATGTGCCAGACCTTGTTCTAAGTTAGTGGTGGGCAAAACACAGCCCACAGGCCAAATCTGGCCCTCGGCCTATTTTTGTAAATAAAGTTTTACTGGAACACAGTCATGCTCATTCATGTATATATTGTCTATGGCTGTTTTCACGAGACAATGGCAGAGTGGGATTGTTGTGACAACCGTTTGCCAAGTCAAAAACATCTACTACCTGACCCTTTACAGAAAAAGTTTGCTAAGTCCTATTCTAAGTGCTTTATATATATATTTTTTTGAGTTGGAGTCTCACTCCTTCATCCAGGCTGGAGTGCAGAGGCATGCACGCTCATGGCCACCCCACGGCCACCCCAGCGTCGACCTGCTGGGCTCCGGTGATCCTTCTGCTTCAGTCTTCCAAGTAGCCAGAACTACAGACATGGACTACCACGCCCAGCTATTTTTATTTATTGTATGGATGAGGTCTCATCAAGTTGCCTGGGCTGGTCTTGAGCCCGTGGGCTCAGGAATCCACTCGCCTCGGCCTCCCAAAGTGCTAGGATTACAGGCTGAGCCACCGAGCCCGGCCTAATTTTTTTTTTTTTTTTTTAGTCTCACTCTATTGCCCAGGTTGGATTGCAGTGGCATGATCACAGCCACCACAGCCTCGACCTGCAGGGCTCAGGCGATCCTTCTACTTCAGCCTTCCAAGTAGCTGAAACTACAGGCATGCACCAACACATCTGGCTGATTTTTTAATTTATTGTAGCGACCAGGTCTCGCCATGTTGCCCAGGTTGGTCTTGAACCCCTGGCCTCAGGCAATCCTCTCACCTCCACCTCCCAAAGTACTGGAATTACTGGCATAAGCGACCTCACCCAGCAAAGTGCTTAATAAATATTTAGTCCTTTGCTTTTCACAGTACTCCTATGAAATAGGCACAGTGACTTTGCTTTACAGATGAGGCAATTGAAATGCAGAAGTTAGGTGGCGTGTTCAAAGCCACATAGCCCTAAGTGGCTGAGCTGGAGTTTGAACAGTCTAGCTCTAACCACTACTCTATAATACTGCCTCTATGATGACCACACCTTGGCCAAAGAGGAGACCTGTTTCCCTGCTACACACACACACACACACACACAGAGTTGGAACCCTCTGAGTCCAATGCTTTTCCAGGAAACTCAGCAACGCTCCCAGTATGCCTACTCTGCCCCTGTACTAGGCCCTCCTGTGAGCCAAGGTACCTGCCATGAACTAGCTCTCATCTTCCCCAGCATTTCTGGAGGTACCACTGAGGAAATTAGGCTCTGGAAGGCTTGTCTGTCCTCAGCAGGGTATAAGCCACTGGCAGATGGCAACTATGACCCATGGGTCTAGTGTCCACCCTGGAACTCCAGCCTCTCTCCAGCTGGCCCCCTCCTTCCCCCATCCAAGGAGGAGCTTTTCTCAACCCAGACAGGATAGATTTCCCTGGCTCTGGCTCAGGGTTATTAGGCCCACTGCAGGGGTCTTCATGGAGGGTCTGCTCTGGGCCCAGTACTGGACTACGGGTTGTGGAATCACCGTGGTAAGGGAGATGAGGCCATGGCTCTAGCCTCCAAGCAGTCCACGTAATGGCTGGGAAAGAACACAAAGGTCACCATCTCCATGACTCTTTCAGGGAACAAGAGGCCAAGAGGCCGAGCACAAGAGGGTGTTAGCAAAGGGACAGCTCCTGCAGGCCGGGAGCCGCCCGGGGTCCCCAGTGTGGGCTGAAGCAGGAGGCCGTGTGGGAGGCCTGAAGGTGCTGTCAGATCACCCACCTGCTCCTGAGACCCTCTCCTGTCCCAAGTCCTGCCCCAAGGGCGCCTCCACCCCCACCCCGACAGGCCTCAGGCCCCTCCTCAGCCTCCTTCTCTGCTGCTGACCCCCAGATCCTCGCCATACAGGATTCTCGAACCCTGACCCTCCACATTCCACCCCCACCCCTTTCCACACCACCCCCACACAGACCAAAAAACGCCTGCTATTTAAGGAGCCATCTGAGGACTCAGTCAGCAGTCGGAGCAGCCGGCTCTTTTTTTTTGTCATGCCGGTTACCTAGCAACACAGTCAATGCAACTGCCACACAGAGACCAGGAGAAGGAGCGACCTAAATCATGCCATGGAGCTCATCCATTATTCCTGCAGATTGAAGCGCTAGATATACTTACACTGCCCGGTCACACCTTCTGGAAAGCCTTTTGGGTGCAATCACAGACACAGAACCTGGATTCCCACCTTAGGCTTTTGGCAAAAGCGAGGTCTGGCCACTTCTGAGGGCTGCCTGGGACAACCAGGCAGACCCACTTGGAGTGCGAGGTTCCCAGAGCGGATGAAGAATGCCTTCCAAAACAATCTCCAGCTGTACCAGACACACAGGTGGATATGGCCCAGTGTCTCCAGCCCACGGAGCCTCACGCACGAGGAACTTGCCAAGTCACCCCAACTCCCTGCCTGTAAGACCATCCTGGGCCTACCTTGCCTGTGTGTTGGGAAGCCAGCTCCCTGGATGCTGGGACGGTGACAGGCTGTGTCTGGACCTCTCAGAACTTGGCTGCTCAGAAAACCCCTTGCCCTGCAGACTACCATGATACCTTCTCCAGAGCCCGGAAAGCTCCCCTGGGAATTAAAACTAACTTCCATGTGCAGTGTATTTTTCTGAGCAGGGGTCCCCAGCCTCCTCTGCTCCTGAGAGGTTCATGATTCACAGAGGTGTGCCAATCACTACCCGAGAACTCTCCCAGCCCGAGCTCACTATCACAAGACCAGAGGTGCTTTCTCTGTTTCCTGCAGGCCACATCCCTACGGCCCCAGCTGATGGGCACCTTCCACAGCTTCTGTCCCCGTCCCTGCCAAAGGTTCATCTTTCTAGTCCCTCCACGTCTGCACTGTTGTCCTCTGCCTGCATGCAGCTCCTTGGGAGGTCTCTCCCATTTCCTGACCCCTGGAGGGCTGGGGCCTCACCTATCAGTGTTCTGAATTCTCTTCTAGCCTTGACGAGACCCTGCTGAGCACAGAGCCGAGCAGGTCATGTGTGACTTCAAGATGTGCTGGGAGGTGGCCGATGTGGTGGGGGATGGGGTAGAGGTTTGAGAAAACAAACGTCCAGCAGAGGGGGGCAGGGAAGCCTCCCCACTCAGCCTCTACTCCCCCCCCCCTGCCCTGCCAGGACCTGGCCTACCTTGATACAGGCCCTGAGCTGGCTGGCACACCCTCCATGCATGGAGGAGGTGCTGGCAAGCCGGGAGGGCCCTCCCCAGAGACGGCAGGGAGGCCAGAAATGGAACGTGGCACAGATGGGCAGGGGGGTGAGGAATTCCCTCAGCCCCATGAAAGGGCTCTGGGTATTTACAGCTCTTGGAACAAGCTGCAAGCTCATGCCACCTTATTTCCTGCATTCGTAGCACCCTCAGCCCCAACACCCTCAGCACCCAGCTCCGGAAAGGTTTTCCTTTCATGTCTTTGCTTAAAATAGAGGCTTACATAAGTGTAACTCTGATCTGAGGAAAAAAGCAAGGGTGCTGGCCCGGGGGCTGGGTGGATGGAGACAGAATGCCTGCCCAGTGCCCCTTGCTCTGGGCAGCACCCCACCAGGCCCGGTCCTTCCCCGGGTGCCCCCAGCCATGTCCATCACGCAGGCCTCCCTCCAAACTCCTTTTGTGGGTACTGCTGCTCCACTCCACCCTCTTTGCCTCCCTCCTAGGCAAGTTCCCAATCCACAGGCAGGTCCTTTCCTGACGCCACACTCACTGGAGGAGAGCTACAGCCCGCGTGCAACAACGTTCCTCTCACCCAGACCCCACCCACACCCGTCTCATGCACTGCGTCTATCTGCTCACCAGTAGAGAGGCTACGCTGCCCCATGCGTGCACACGCTCAGAGAAAAGCATCTATGCTCACCCCTGCACACGGGCTCACTCATGGCTCGCATGTGGAGAGGGATTCACGCAAGGTGTCTGTGTGGCCCTCCCCACACCCCCGCGCTCTCTTGGAGACTCAAATGAGGTAACTACCCCAGCCTCCTACCCTGGCAGCCAGTTCCATAAAAGTGCAACCTCCAGCACCTCTGGGCCTTACCTTCCCACAAGCCACCATAGAGAGGGCCACCTGGTACCAAAGGTGAAATTCTCCAAATGCAAACTTCATGGCTCGCTCCAGGCACTGGGGAGGAAAAACAGTCAGCACTTGCCCACATGGGGTCCTCCCACCCCAGCCACCCACACCCTTCCAGGTAGTCCCTGCCCAAGTCACTGCCTTTGAGGGGTTGCAGGAGGCCCACACTTGGCTTTTGATGGACATCTAGGGGTGACTCAGCCCCTACCCTGCTCTAGGCTTTCACCCTCTCTGGCTCTGTTCCCACCTTCATAACATGTGAATGACCTCAAGGGCTGTGGCAAAGAAGGCGTGGAATGAGATCTGTGGAAGTGCTTTAAAAATGTAGCCATGCCCAGGCGCGGTGGCTCACACCTTTAATTCCAGCACTTTGGGAGGACAAGATGAGAGGATTGCCTGAGCCTGTGGGCTCGAGATCAGTCTGGGCAACTTGGAGAGACCTCATCTCTACAATAAATCAAAAAAATTAGCTGGGCGTGGTGGTGCAGCCTGTAGTTCCAGCTATTTGGAAGGCTGAGGTGGAAGGATCGCCTGAGCCCAGGAGGTCGATCGAGGCTGTGGTGGCCATGAGCACACCACTGCACTCCAGCCTGAGCAACAGAGTGAGACTCCAACTAAAAATAAATAAATAAATGTAGCCATGCAATAAAAATAGCAGCTAGCATTTATTTTTATTGTGCACAGCACTGTTTTCAGCTTTTACATGTACCCCTCCTAACAACCGTGTGACCCTCCCCATTTCATAGATGAGGAAGTCGAGATCTGTACAACTTGCCAAGGTCACAGGGCCAGTAAGTGGCAGAGCAGCCTGGCAGGGAAGGGACAGTGGAGAAGGGACACATGCTGGCTCCATCTGATTTCCCTTACGTACCACCTGACTCCCGGGGAAGGGGGTGAGCTGCGTGGCCAGCCTACCTCCGAGAGCATGACATACTGCCCCCTCCTGCCCAGCGTGATGCTCAGGAGGTCGTAGATGGCCGCAGCGTTCTGCAAGCTCACCGTCCGGTCCTCCTCCTGCTCCGGTACCCGGCTCAGCACCACGTCCCGAGTTGCCTGTGGGTGGGACAGTATTTGGGAGAGTGAGGACAGGAGCTAAGCAGGTGACTGTCCCCAGAAGGCCCCCACCTCGCTGGCCCCGTCCCTGTCACCTTTTCACCACTGCCCCAGGCTGGGCAGGTGGTCACACTCAGAAACAGCCTTTTCCCTCCCCAAGGAGGCCCTTTCCCAGAGAGAAAACCCTCCACCTTCAGCCCAGCCTGGGGCGAAAGAGCAGTTCTGAGGGCTCAGGCTCCCCGTATTCAGTGTGTCATTCTGCAAAACCTCAAACATACGGAAAAGTTGCAAGAATAGTATCATAACCATAAACCTCCATCTAGACACATGGATCGGTAACATGCACCACACCGCTTTGTTCCTCTATTAGCTAATGATCACTGTCCTTTCACGTTGTTTACTTGTTTTCCTTACAGACCCATGCCTTCGATCGGCTGCCGTGTCTCTTTGGTCTCTTTTCATCTGGAAGAGGTGCCCCCCGCCCCGCCCTGTCTTTCCCTCTCATGACACTGGTATTTTGGAGGAGAACAGGCCAGTGTTGTGTGGAACAGTTTCTGCTGTCTTTGCAATTCTCCACCATGACAGCAAGCGCTTCAGGTAAGAAGTGAAACCGTCTGGCCAGGCAGGGCAGCTCTGCCTCTTGCCTCTTGAGGGGCCCTTGGGCTGCGGCTTCCAGGCCCTCTTCTCTTTCTCTTCAGCCTTCCAAGT